>NC_134710.1:442401022-442616022 GCF_043290135.1 Rhipicephalus microplus
TATATTGCTTTGATTTATTAAAAAAATGTGCATTGACAAACTGTTGTGTGCACATCATCTTTGACTTGTTTTATAGGTGCATCAGCGCAAAGAAATTACTATTCCCAAGGGGTTTTAGGCCTCATGGGCTTAAAAAGTGAGACCCATTTCGTTCATGAGGCGGCTGTTGCCATTTTCTCTGCAGCAGGCCTAGTCGGGCGAAGTGTTACTGGCGCAGCCTTCAATCAGTTTAAAAGGGAGGCGAAATCTCCCTTGGACAAGAAAAACATTCTGTGCTTTCAGGTAGGTAAAAGTTTCCAATCTAACCAAAATTTATGAAAGTTGGTGGCTCCATTTTTGCACATACTCAGCCGAGGTTTCACTATTAACTTGTTTTATAATTACTTACTAAAGCTTCAAGTCTAGTTTTTGCCTATTGGAGCTGGGTACTTTGATGCAAGAATCCACAAACTAATTTTAAAATATAAAAGAGAGACTCGTAGCACTTCTACTTAGTTGTCACATTAACTCCTCTATTTAGAGTGTACATATTTGTCGCTTAACAAGTGCTCATACTTTGCTTTGTTTTGATCATGCAGATTTCTTCAGTCATTTTTTTCGAAGTGCACCGTTCCGACTGGAGAGGTTGAGCAAAAGATGAAGCTCCTCAATAAAGCATTGGCAAACAAAATATTGACTTGATGAAATCAAAAGATTAAGAAAGGAATGGCACATCAAATAAAGTATTTTGTTTGATTTCTGTGTTCACATTTGTGTCCTGCTTGCTCTGATGCAGTGGTGCACCTGTCAGTTGGCTAAGCACCGATTTGCTTGTGGGCTTATCAGAGTAGCATGCTACATTTATAGGCTGGTACACCCATACTGGTACACTGATAGACTGATACACTAATAGACTGATACACTCATAGACTGATACACTCATAGACTGATACAACTGTCAATAACCTGATAACTTATCAGTTTTCCTATCAGAATTTTTGCTAGGGTCAAGAACGAGCGTAGTTATTCATTTCTCACAAGCCGACAACACTTTTTCCTTTCCTCCTTCGCGGTGATCCACTGACTAGGGTATTTGGCTGCTGACCGGCAGGTCACGGAATCAAGTCCCAGCTGCAGCGGCTGCATTTCCGACGGAAGCAAAAATGTAGGCCTATGTTCTCAGATTTTGATGCACGTAAAAAAAAAACCAGGTGGTCGAAATTTCTGGAGCCCTCCACAACGGAGTCTTTCGTAATCATATGTGCAAGAATTCTGATAGAAAAACTGATAGGCCATCAGGTTATTGACAGTTGTATCAGTCTATAGGTGTATCAGTCTATAGGTGTATCAGTCTATGAATGTATCAGTCTAAGAGTGTATCTGTCTATGAGTGTATCTGTCTATGAGTGTATCTGTCTATGAGTGTATCAGTCTATCAGTGTACCAGTACTGGGGTACCAGCCTATAAGTGTGGCATTTTACTCTGATAGGCCCACAAGCGAATCGGTGCTTAGCGAACTGGCAGGTGCACGCTACATCAGAGCAAGCAGGACACAAATATGAACACAGAAATCAAACAAAATATTTTATTTGATGTGCCATCCTTTGGTTAATTTTTTGATTTCATAAAGTCATTAGTTTTGTTTGCCAAAGCTTTATTGAGGAGCTTCTTCATTTGCTCAATCTCTCCAATCAGAACGGTGTGCTTCAAAAAAATGGTTGAAGAAATCTGCATGATCAAAAACAAGTTACAGGCACTTATTAAGCGACAACTATGAGCACTCTAACTAGAGGAGTCAACATGACAACGAAATAAGTAGGAGTGCTACTAGTCTGCCTCTCTAATATTGTTTAAAATTAAATTGTGGATTCTTACATGAAAGTACCCAGCTCCAGTAGGCAAAAGCTACACTTGAAGCTTTAGTAAGTAATTATAACACAAGTTGGCAGTGAAACCTCGGCTGATTACATGCAAAAATGGAGCCACCAACATCCATGAATTTTGGTCAGATTGCAAAATTTCACCTACCTGAAAATGCAGCATATGTTTCTTTCTCCAAGGGAGATTTCGCCTCCTCTTTAGACCGATTGGAGGCTGCGCCAGTAACACTTTTACCGACTAGGCCTGCTGTATAAAAAATGGCAACGGCCACCTCACAAACAAGACAGGTCTGTCTTTTTAAGCCCATGGGGTGATTGTACAACCTCTTGGGAACGGCAATTCCTTTGCTCCGATGCACCTTTAAAAGAAGTCAAAGATGATGTGCACACATTAGTTTGTCAATGCACATTTTCTCATTAAAGCAAAAGAATATATCTTCGAGACAAAGCATACGAGAGTTTTATGATACCTGTCAGTGGGCCCATAATTGATAAGAGGTGCAGCCTTCCTCACACTTGAGTGGGCTACTTCAGGGCTGTCCGTGGTCCCTGTGGTGGTTCCGGCGTGGCAGCACATAGTGGTAGCAAAAGTGCAAGACCTTTCTGTTTTTGAGGCTTGCGGCTGCAACACCCGCAAAGGACAAGGTTCTTTGCTGATGGAAAAGTAGAATGTGCAGAAATAAAGTATATTGTACCCTTAATTGTCACGGTAGCCGCCTAGGTGTGCATGGTCAAATAGTATATATGATAAACCTAGCATGCTGTTGAGATATGCAATTAAAGTGTAATGATACATTGCATGTCACGTCTCAAAACCATGGTGGGATTATAGGAGATGCCTTAGTAGAGGGCTCAAAAAATTTTTACCAAGTGATGTTCTTTTTAATATCCACCACAATATGCAAGTTGTAAAAGCACATTTTCAAGTGATTAGAAAAACATGCATGATTCCCTGCCACCCATGAGCTAAGATTGCATTCTGCTTTTTAGGAAAATTGCACGTTATAAGAATAGTGACCTTGCTTCTGCATACAACCCTAACAGCAGTGCGTTGCAACAGCTTATGAAGAAATGATAAACCTATTTGGAAATTTTTGCTGCGAAGGGCAGTTTCCAGTAGCCTTATTCTTTCTAATACTTTTGTATTTTGAGCCCTCAGTATATATATTCACTTCTTTCAGGAGCTCTTTCTCTGTTCTTTTATTCAGCATCAGGAAACAGCAGGCATCCCTGCTGCTTCTTAAAACGGTTGCTGACGTACTTTGTCTTCTGCTTAACAGCAGAACAGCAGTTTGACGTCATGTTTATTACAACTGCAGACAACCCAACACACAAATTTCACTGCTAGTTCGCAAGCACAAACAGGGCGTATATCCGCATAAGCAAAAATAACTTTAAACTAGTCAATTGTACAAAGAAGTGACTAAGGTGCACTCATACCACGATAGAATAAAATAAAAATAGCTCTTCAGCATACTGCAACTTTACTACCACCTTCAATACGACGTTTCGGCGCCCGTGCAGTATTGGAGCAGCGATGCTCTAATATATTCACTAAGGGGGCGGGGAGTATATTAGAGCATTGGTGCTTCATGTGTGACACGGCACCACGTGCAGAGTAAAATTGGCTGTCGATTGTAATTGCGCCGCAGTAGCACATCAGCCGCAATGTCATTGATAGCCAAACTTGGCTGTCGGTAATAATTATGCTGCAAAGTAGCACATCAGCTGCAGTGTGAGCAATTGCAACTTACTTTTTTAAACGACTTATTGTCCCCTTCACTTGAGCTGCAGCTATCGGAGGAGTCGCTA
Source organism: Rhipicephalus microplus (assembly GCF_043290135.1). NCBI lineage: Eukaryota > Metazoa > Arthropoda > Arachnida > Ixodida > Ixodidae > Rhipicephalus > Rhipicephalus microplus. Next base: position 442,404,695 of record NC_134710.1, read on the forward strand.
TCGGGTCTGCAGAATGGATGTTCGTTTTTTTGTTGCATTCCTTGCATCATCCTCGGTGCCTAAGAAAATATGACCAATAAGTAACTTCAGAATGACTGCTTTCTCCTCTTTGTTTTCGTATTGGAAATACAAGAGGCGCAGACTTACCGCAAAGCTTAATCACTTGAGCGTGATAGTGGCCACAGTGTGTTATCCTTCCAGAACACCCGGTACCACTTGCAAGGATCAAAATTGCATGTATCCTTCGAATTGATGTACTTACATGCACTTACCGGAACCATTAATTTTTAATTATCATCGCAAAACCAAACATCTTGGAGAATTGCGAGTGTACAGGCGCGATACTGAGCAATTAAGAGTCACAACAATGTTCACATGCACTACACATGCACCAAGGCCCCCACGAACTTGCTATTGATGACGATGGCAGTGACATTTGTGGATCTGCAAACTGGTAGGTGTTCTGTGGATCTCCCGAGTAGTTTATGCAACAACAAGTCCACGACTTCTTTCTCTACACAACGCAATTTAGTTCCTGAAAACAAAAATATTTATTTGCAAAAAAACATTTACTTCATGTTTTTACAACTTTATAGAGTAGTTTTTTTAGAGCTCACAGCAAATAATATATAAACAATGAACGCAGTTACTGTAAAAGGGCGACGCTGTGCATAGCCTCCGAGATGGCGAACGCGCAATGACGGGAGCACAGCGGAAATTTCAGAGGTCATGCGCTGTGTCGCCATATTTGCGTTGGTTAGGCTAGGTGACGCTAGCCGCCGGCCAAATTAAAGGGTACAGCCATTACAATCCATTCATCCATCTATCTATCACATCATTATGACTACAATCATCTAGCCATAATGGCAGTCAGCGACCACCATGGCGACGACCACCTTCCTTTGTGGGGAACACAGTACAATACACCTTAAGCACGCGAGGTGTTCTGTAGGGTCACTACCTCGCGTTGTGATCTCGCGGCACATGTTATAGTTTTCGGCAAAACGCGCGCCGTGTGCTCAACATTCAAGGCACAGCAAGCAGGTTGTGAATGTGAAGCCTTGGTCGATGTAATCGGTCTTTGCCCGTTCACTTATTATAAGTACCGCAGCCTCACTTTGCGTGGACACTATCAAGCGCACTATTTGAAGTTTGTGTCAAGCTCGACGAGAGATGGATTCAACTCAACCCCAGCCTCGATAAAAAAAAAACGCTATTTGGAGCCTGGATCGCATTATGTAGTACCTCGGACAAGGAGTGGTGGAGGCGCAGTCGGCCAACCAGCTACACTCAGCAAGAGCTTTCCTCAGTCTTTAGCTGGTAATTGATGTTCTGGAGGAGCGGCCTTCGACAGGCGATTGATTGATTGATTTGTGGGGTTTAACGTCCCAAAACCACCATATGATTATGAGAGACGCCGTAGTGGAAGACTCCGGAAATTTTGACCACCTGGGGTTCTTTAACATGCACCCAAATCTGAGCACACGGGCCTACGACATTTCCGCCTCCATCGGAAATGCAGCCGCCGCAGCCGGGATTTGAACCCGCGACCTGCGGGTCAGCAGCCGAGTACCTTAGCCGCTAGACTACCACGGCGGGGCCTTCAACAGGCGAAGTCTGAGTGATGCCACGGTGACCACAATGAAAATCCTGATCTTGACGACACTTACGGCTTCGGGAAAAACTCGCTCAGCGATTCCGACTGGACTGCAGATGGGGCTCGCGACAATGTTGGCATGAGCGACACTTTTTAAATGCAACAATGGCATGTATTTTGCACTAGTGCATGTCAATAAACTGCCAGGCTCTGTGTGTGTGCTCATGTGTGTGAGGCTTCTTTAAACTATTCAAGAACACATGTCACATTGCTATTGGCTCAGAAAAAAAGAAAAAAAGTTGTGCTTTGGCCGAAGTTTGTGGCCAGTGTGTTTGCACATGAAAGTTGGATGTGTTTGCTATGTTGCTGCTGTACCAAACTTGTTTAAAACTTGTGACATATATAGTCAGTCAAATACGAGTTTAGCAAGGTAGGACAACTAAATCTTGGCTTGATTCTTTCTATTGTTGTTCTCTTCACTACTCAAATTTTCTCATGATAGGCAGTTTCGCCCGCGCGCATGCGTGAGTGTGTGCGCGTGCGTGTGTGTGCACGCGTGCGTGTGTGTTTTGCAGTCAAATGCTTTAGCCCTAATTATTACATGGTTTTTGATTTATCAATCATGTGAGGATTACAGGCAAGTAATATAGCAAGTGTGTGCCACCACTTGGGCTTTGTGAAAAGACAGACCTGTGAATAACAGATGCTGCTATCAACATATCAGCCAAATCTTGCAGCTGCAGGTGACTTTTTTCATATAGACGACTGTGCTCACTTCGAATTTTCGGATGCCTGTATGCGGTGTAAAACAACTTAAAGCATGCTATTGGCCTATAGCCAAAATAAATGAAGAGCAGCATTTTAATCGAATGTGCTTCTTGTCACAGTGTGCTGCCACATGCTGGCACTGCTGTCCAAAATCTTCTAACATTGCATTGTCACACTCGCACACGGGAATGACAACACAAAAAAGCTACTGTGTTTCTTCAAGCATGCTCTAGCTCATAATGTCTGCTTACATATCGCACTTCTTTACTGCCATTCCTCCCTGTAGTTTTCGGTGCAGTTTGTTGGGACCGACCAGAAAAAAAAAGAAAGCGGTTGAAGTGCGCAATAAACCCCTCAACTTGCTTTGAAATATTTCTGGCAGTGGATTTGCGAGACATGCAGTTTTGGTGATGAGGTCAATTAATGATTACTCAAAGAAGCATTTCATTGTTTCTTTAAGGTGTCTCATCCAGTATGGATTATGACACTAATGTAGTGGCTCATCATTAAAGGCAAAGCGCTATGTGGGAGAGACAGCTGGGGTTGGCTTGTGTTAACAAAGGGAGAAACTGCAGCACCACCCGAGGCTTTTGAATCCAGGCCGTTTGGAAAAATTTTTGTATCAGCATGCTCATTTCACAATAGTTGACTGATTATTAAGTTATCTTCCTTGGAATGTTTACTGGCCCTATAACTTATAATTTAGAAATTATGTTTTTATAGCTCTGCGATGAGAAGTTTTGTTTGTAGTGTTTCAAGTTATGTTTATACTGTCATCTGATAAGCTTTGGATACTAGTATCTTGAAATTTCTAGATGTCATCTATCATTGTAAGCATTAACTGTGTTGCTATCTGGCACCTGCAATCCCATTTGTACACAGAATAAAGCATTCATCTAGACTGAAAGCTGCTTTGCATATTTAAAGGTCAGTTTGTCAATTATGCACCATCATGAAACATTGTACATTTTATTCTACACATCCAAAAGCTGCCAGTTGCACTGTTTGAGTCATCGTAATATTTCACACAATGGTCGTCAAGTGTTCAATAGAAAACGCTGATACACTAATATACATGCAGAAGTGACCTATCACATATATGTGGGCAGTGTGTTCAAAAAAAAAAAACTACCGTTAAAATGACAGTAATGAATCTTATGAAGATCCGATAAATGAACAAAAGACTAAAAACCTATTGACTAGTATATGCCATATAAATGACCAATCAAACTTATTCAAAAGCTGGTAGCACTGGTAAGACTGTGTATCAGTCCGATATGAGACTGGTAGCACTGGTAAGAAAATGTATCAGACTGATATGAATGTCTATAAGAACTGGTAAGACTTTGTATCAGTCTGGTACAAGACTGGTACAACTTATAGGAAACTGTATCAGACTGATTCAGACCTCTATCAGAATTTTCCCTAGGGGTACGGTAAACCCTGCATATCAATCAACACTTTCTCCTTGTTTTGACATTGAGGAATGATGCAGATAGAAGCTCTATCAACGTGTCTTATGACCTTGAGCTTGCACCTTGAAGTGCCATAGATTTCTTCTATTGAGATTCCTGATTGATTGATATGTGGAGTTTAACGTCACAAAACCGCCATATGAATATGAGAGACGCTGTAGTGGAGGGTTCCGGGAAGTCTGTCTACCTGTGGTTCTTTAATGTGCACCCAAATGTGAGCACACAGACCTACGACATTTCCACCTCTGCGTTGAGATTCCTGTGCGTGGTAGTGTTGCTATTGTGTCATCTTAGCACACTATACCTATCTCAGCACCCACACGTGGCGGTACTCGTTGCAATTAGCACTCTTTATTTCAATGCTGCTTTTGATATATGTAAGCTGAGGTAACAGCAAAGCGATGGTTGTAAACATCACTTGCTTCCCCCCCCCCTGCCCGTTGAAGTGATGGGATTTCTGTACAAATGGTGCACTTGAGGTGGCAACTCGCCCAAATCAGGGCCCACGGGCCTACAAAATTTCCGCCTCCATCGGAAATGCAGCCGCCGTAGCTGGGATTCAAACCCACGACCTACGGGTCAGCAGCCGAGTACCTTAGCCACTAGACCACCGCGGTGGGGCGATTCGGAGGCTTTTTAGCCATTCTTCCGTAAAAATTCAAGTTTGTATATAATTTCAATTTCATTGACAGTCATACATTATGGTCAGAAATTGCAAAAGATGCCATGGCGCAAAAGTCACATCATCGTGCTAGTGGTTATCAGCGACATCCGAAATTCGGCCATATAACTGGATCAGCGGCACTTGAAACCTTAACTGGTAGAACTTCATTTTGTGTGATTTGGTCAGCATGTAAGAAGTCATTGTAGGGCAAAAAACACGGACTGATGATGCGCATGGACTGATGATGCACGTAGAAGGACAGCATGCTGCCCTTCATCTGTCCATGTTCTTTCCCGTTCGTAATGAGTTTACAACCTGAAGCACAAGTAGCACTACACCTTATGAGAGGACAACGTACCTGGTCAGTCCATGCTTGTTTAGCAGCCTGTGAAGTATGGGAACCAACTGATGAGCAGAAACTGGCAATAGCTGATGACGCAGACGAAGCGTCGGAGCACAGGACTCGCTCGCGGTTGTCACCAATGCCGATACGGATCAAGGTGCTCCTGCACAGGTTCACAAGGTTTGAAAACAAAGGCCTAGAACAGAATTCAAAGCATTCACTTAGCTCAACATATTGTTCCAAGAAAACATTTATCCACATGTTATTTACAGGTGGAGACATTGGCTGAATCAAAGCTGGCCTGCTGCTTCTCCTCTCATTGCTGATACTCGATGCAGGGAATTGGCTGAGTAGTAGGGCTAGTAGGTGAATGTGAAAAAGTAATTGGTTCTTCAGAATCTGGTCAGACACCCACCTTCAGGGGGTGTCTTATCGAATTTTCCAAGAAAAGTTGATACATAGATGACGTGCATAAAAATATTGGAAGAGTGCTTATATCGTCTAGGCTGAAATGTTCGGCTGCTCATAGAATGAGACAAGTGTGACTGATCAACAAAAACTCTGTCATCACCTGGTTCGATATCGACATGAGACAGTTTCTTGTACAAGAAAGTGGTAGAGTGACAGTTTAGAGGCACCCTTTTTCTGAGAAACTATGACAGTAAAGCAAAGCACGCTTATGCATTCAATTGTTTGATGATCTATTTTCTCTCAAAGCTTTTTCTGAATCAATCGGCTACACTTTTATTGTTAGAGGATTCATTAGGAGAGTATTTATTTATGCATTTACTTGTTTATTTTATTATTTATTTATTACAAAAAAATCTGGCCTCTGTTGCACTTATCCCTGTAAAGGCCCCTGATTTCAAACAAGCATGTATATGGGCAGCTTCTGCGATATAGGAAGATATAAAGAACTCTGCCAGGTTGAGTAATTGGACTTAACAAAGCTCCTTTATGAACCAACAAATTTTGAGCAGAATCAATTATTATATCGCTAAATATCGATGTCACAGGCACCCTATTAGTGAATAGTCATGTGCATGACAAGTCAGTATACGCTACTATCGAACGCAAACCCTCATAAGAACTCAATTTACACCAAAGCATGAACCACCAACTAGCCCAACTTTCACTTCTAGCCCATTAAGAAAACAGAGGCAAAGGCGGTGCGCAATGAGGGATGTGGGCAGCCCTGCGAGAGGAGGGCCACTCGGACGCAGATGGAGGACAGTCGGCCGAGTGACGAGTGAGGAAAGAGGATAGGCCTGAGAGAAAGAAAGAAATCACCAGAAGAGTATGTCTGGTTTCTTATCCTGCAATGGGGAAGGTGCAATGCGATATAAAGAAGAAACGCATCCCGCGACCAATAGAAGCATCTTTTGATTGACAGTAGCAGAACAGGCGAGTTAGAAGGGGATCTCTCAACCACATGTTCACCCCTGTGAAAGTTTGCAGTGAAGCATTTTTGAGCAGCATCGACACACTCCGGAAACACCCCTGCATACATATTAAAGTCATCATCGATGCGATATATTTGTCGTATATGGACTTTTATCTCGGCCCTGAAGGTTCAATCAGGGACCCATATCACTGCTTTCTCTTTCGAGCGTCTCAACGGGAAAGACTGTCTCACTGTATTGCTTCATCTGTTGAGAGGCAAGATGGGAAAACACTGTCATTACTTAAGAATCATCGCAAAATAGCCAGCTGGCCAGCGAAAAAAACTGTTCCACACTCGCCATCATGGCTGTGAGCGGCACTGACTATTTCTCGTAGGTTTGCATGCACATGAATATCTGATACAGAGGACGACCACCTCTGCTTAGCTACACTGGAAGAACATCGAAGACGTTATTCAAAGGTTGCAGGTATGGTATCTACTTGTGGCAAGCTGTCTTTACATCTACATCACTTTCTTCACATTTAAACTGCAATAATTACGATAGAAGGAAAACAGTTCGCCGTTATTTGGCCCTATACAGTTTATGGCATCATTATTGGTTGGTTCTCATTAAGGTAATTCAATAGTTATTTGCGTCTTTCTTTTCTTCAGGTGCGCAAGAAAACCCACCTATCTGCTGGGCACACGCTCGTTCGAGAAGTGGCGCTGTCGTCATGACGCCCTGAAGCTTTCGGCGGTCTCGTGCCGCTCGTCACAGCCTGAGGCACTGGACTTGGAGCAGCACCGAGTAGCTTTGAAGGCGGTTGCGAACTCCGCAAACGGGAACCCAACACTGCGAACCATGAGGCACACGGGAGGCCAAAAAAAACCCGGCAATATCTACATTTCTCTTAAGCTCTTTTACAGGCACATGCTGTACAGCTTCGGGTTAGGGCGAGACTGAAACCCCGACACCAGAAAAACAAAAGTCCTGCTCTGGTGTCATACGCATATATTTTGAAATTTACATCAAGGGCCACCACTGTTAGCGACAATGTAATGCTCCACCATATATAGGTTGCTAAGTATATTGTATTGAGATGCTTCGGAATCTGCTTTAGCACGCTGCGGGTCGTTCCCATGTCAGACCAAGAAATACCAAGTCAGTGCTGCGCTGAGGCATCAATGAACTGCGAGTAACTGTTGCTCGAGTCGGGAACTAATAATAGCAGCCTCCCATTTTTACGTCATGATGACTTCGGAGCCGCGTGACCTAGGGCATTTCCAAAGAATGTCTTCTAGATTAGCTATATCCGCGAAAATAGAGCATGCATTGGTCGACTGCGTTAGGTATAAATCTCATGCAATAGAGCAGAGTTAGGGTACGGCCCGACATGAAGTAACCAAGGCACAGATATTTAACAAGGGTCATCCGACCGACTGCATGACATTCACAGTGCCACCTTTAAATATGTGCACAACTTGTACAGTGGCCACATCAACTAATAAAAACTGATCTTATAGATGTACATGAAGTCATACAGTTCCCGCGTCGAATCATACAATATTGTGTCAGCGCGAAAGCAACTTTTCGTGTAGCATAAATCATTTTTACATTGTTCATATGCGAGTCAATGGGCGTCTCCAAGGGGTATTGAGGTGAAAAGCTATTTACCTTGATTATTAGAGCTACAGTTTAGCTACATTGCCCACTTTGGCTGAGCATCTACACCACGATGCATGATAAAAACTGTAGAGCAAATAGCAAAGAAACAAAAGTATAGAGCACTAGATTGGTTGTCGCAGACATGGGTGACGCGACAACTTGGGTATGAACACCCAAGTATCTTCAGGTATGACTCAAGCTATTCGCACCAGGCAAAATTATTAAAAAGAGAACAGTTCAGCGCTTAATAAGCTTAGCACTTAAGACGTCATTCTTTACACTAAAATTAGTTCCCATCTTGCTAGTAGTCGTATAAAAGGCTTATTTCAGAATGGTGACTACCTCGAAGGTGGCACCATTGCATGATATTTAAACTTCCCAATGACTTTGATAGTATGTCACTGACTCGCCCACTAACCTTCTAGAATCTTGCGGTCTTCCTACGTTAGCGACAAGAGCAAAACTGGCACGATTAAAATTTCTACACAACCTGCTTCATGACCGCAGCCACATCGATGCATCAAAATATATCTCCCTAGCAGAACCCAGACAATTAAGACACAAACATGCATTCACTATCACAGAATACATCTTTAACAACGATTGCTTCAAGCATTCATTCTTTCCACTCTCGATGAGAGAATGAAATAGTCTAGATTCCTCCATTACCAGTATACAATTATTGTCAGAGTTAACCTCAAAAATTGAGGACATGTTCTGCAAATAATTTCCAGTTATCTTTTTCTTTTTTGATGAGTCGTATTATCATTTTTTCTAGCAGTTATTCTTGTGGAATAAATGTTTGCGTTCAATTGCGCGTAAATGAACTTGTTTTGCTGATTGCAGTAACTGGTTCTAAGTTATCGAAGTGCGTATTTTTCTGGTGTATTGTTTCCAGTGCTCTTGTATTTGTGTACAACTAGTGTTGTTTTGTCTTTCTACTAGTGGTTATCTTTTGTTAAAGAAATGTTTGCATACAATTGCGTTTAAATGAATTTGTTTTGCTGGGTGCAGTAACTGGTTCTAAGTTACCTAAGTGTGTATTTTCCTGGTGTATTGATCCCAGTGTTCTTGTGCTTGTGTACAACTAGTGTTGTTTTGTCTACTAGACAAGAACTGTCTTGTATGCCGTCTTTAGGTATGTACCGATTGTTCGGTGTTTGTATGCAATTAACGCCATTTTTTCAAAATGAACTTATTAAATTTTGTAAAGGCCTCAAGGCCCCTTCAGGCATTTCTGCCTCCAGCCACTGAGTTCTCTTGGATGTTCTGACAAATACGCTGCTGTACAAATGTGAAACTGAAAACTGTATTGTGTATCCAAGAACTGATGCCCTTCTGCTTTGGTCTCGTATGAGACTGGCAGTATCAAAAATAAATAACTAAATAAATAAATAAATGTTTAGCCAACCAAGTAACGCACAATTGCGATGAAAAAAATGTGTTCAGTGAATAGCATGCCTTACGGCCCCAGTCAAACTCCGGCCTGCCTGCTTTCGCTGTATGTAAATTTGTGCTTTGAACCAGCGTCAAAGTGGTACTACGATCTTGTCTGGCTGCCCCTATATCACACCACCTATGTTTATTTGCCACTCATGCCTGGGAACTCGAAACACACACACACAATGCCATACCCCCCCCCCCCCCCCGAGAGCACTATTTTTGCAATGCGGTGACGTCACTTGAAGCTACAGATTCACCTAGCCACAGTCAAAAAATCTCTGAGTAGGAGGCTTAAAGCCACGCATTCCACACATCACGTTCCCTTCCAGCGAGAAGCACCCTGCCAGTCATATAGCCTAAAAAGTAGAAATGAACAGAGAAGTAAAACCAGGGCCGGTCAGTTTTTTTCTTTCACTCGTGTAAAGAACCAGCTGCATTGGGCCACAAAACAACGCAGACAAATGGGCCTGCGAGCATAAATCTTCCAAAGTTCGAGCTTGTGGACCATTATGAACAAAGGTCCTTATTGCTCAAACTGGGAATATGGGCACTTTTGCAGTTCTAAAACGCGTAGAAAATGAATCCGCTTATACTGCAAAATGCAAAGATCAAATTTTGCTATGAAAACTAACACGGTGAAACCTCTGTGAGATTTTATAGAAACGCTGAATATCACTTATCGCTAACATTTTCATAGCGGGCGATGTCGTCATCGCACCCGCGTGCAGATGCGGAGCAGAGCGTGCCGTAACGTGCCTCGTCATAGCACGCACCTGGTTCGGCAAGCTTGGTGAGTACTAGCGTCTCTCCACGGTTCAAGACCTGGTATAGAAGGTCACGACCGACATGCTGCATTCGGTCAACGCTCGCTGCTTTTCCAACGAGCATCCCGGCAGTGTGCTGGGTTGCGTGGGCAGCACTGGTGTCACGCAAAGGGATTAGCCTCCGTGGGGTGGAGTGTGGCGTGGAATGCCACGTGGCTGCGGGCATCTTAGCACCTCTCACTGGCACATCGGTGAAGCTGCTGGCAGCAGAAGACAAGTAGAACGAGGGCCTATCCTTGCGCTCCTCCGAGCTAGCCCGCGCCGACTCACTGCTCGATCCAGACTTCAGTGAAGTGGCCCGAGGAGCCCCGGTCCACAGCATCTTGGAACTGTAACGACCTGTAGTCGAGGCAAAAATTAACTTTTAGAGGTGAAGTACCTCAAGAATTTTGGCTTCTCGGCTAGTCTTGTCATCTTCACAATGAATCGTAAATGATGCCCCCCTACTCACCACAGGTCCATTCCATACCATAAGTAAAAGTTAAAGGTTCGTCGTTGCTGCCTTAAACATTCGTTTGGCTTAGCAGCATTGTCGGAATACCAGGAAAAATGCACCGAGGCACTCAAGTTTTTTTCAAAATTATGGGAACGAACAAAATGATGCTAAGCAAAGGGGACGTTAGTTGTTACAAGCTGGCACTCCTGCGTCGCCGGCGCCAAGACAGCAGCGGGAACGATTGCAGGTTTGTCCATTTTATACGTGAGCAGAAGCAGTGAAGAAATCAAAGACGTGTTTGGGAAAAGAAATAGAAAAAATTATTATACTAGTATCTGGCACAAGAAATACAATACTGCAAACAACTAAAAAGTGTGCATCTAAAAAAATTAATGGGCTTTTAAGCAAGAAGCCAGTGGTCCCAGCATAGTCAAGTGCACCCTGTACTGACGGCAGACGGATGTCTGCTATACCTGTGGTAGACTCGGCCACAGAGCCGACGTGTTCCCCACTCCAGGAAATGTTATCTGTCGAGGTTGCGGAATAACCTCCCCTGGCGACCAACATGTTTGCTCACTGAAGTGCGTCTTCTATGGAGGGCCTCATTCAACCGCCGACAGAACCTGTACAAAAAGATTCGAGATACTTTACATCGTCAGACAGTGCAAAAGAGAGGTGCGATTTTGACAAGGACTTCCCACTGATACATGAGCTGTCCGAACCGGCCAACAAGTCCAGGTCCCAGTTCAGGAGCTCAACGGGGCGCTCTCGATACAGGAGCGGTCCCCGATCCACAACTGTTCCCAGTCCCGGAGCTGTTCTCGATCTCGGGGCCCGGCTGTCAGCATTCAGGTGCCTGCTGCCACAGCGATCGAGTGGGCTGACCGGGTCAAAGGATCCTAGAAATAGGTAACGGGGGCATACTGCCAGAGCAGAACAATGATAGAATTATTCAGCTGGAAAGGGAAAACGCTGCACTTAAGGAGGCGATTGCGTGACTTAGAGTCAAGATAGTCACACTTAAGAATACTAATAGCGTTAAGAGTTAGGCTCTACAACCTTCTCAGGTCACTGGACTCGAAACGCCCGTTAAAACGCCTATAGAAACGGCCATGGCAACGCCCGTAGAAAAACCCGCAGAGACGCCCATCGAAACACCCTTGAAAGTGCAGTGTACTGTTCGTCCAGCCAAAAAGAGGGCTGTGACGAGGCCCACATTTGATGAGAAACTGCATAGTTTTAAAACAGATCAGAGACATGTTACAATCGCTTAGCCAAACAGCCGCATTGATTCATGTTAAGGTCGATACCTTGGCGGACAAGTTCAGTGCACTGGATGCCAAGGTCGGACGCTAACTTCTGTGCGTTGGATGCTAAAGTCAATGCGCTCGAACGCAGGCACATATCTTTTGAGCCTAACCATGGCGCGTCCGCCTAAAGAGTTCAGGATTTGGCAGTGGAACTGCTGGGGGTTTACCCTCAAGAAGAGAGTTCTTCAGCAGTTCATTCGTTCTCACTCTGAAAAGCCGCACGTCATTTTGCTTCAGGAGATTCTTTTGGATTCTGTCATTTTGTCGCATTACACATCTCATGCTCTTTATGGAGACAGACGATGGGGCATTTGCACGCTCGTATCTAAGCGATACACCTATATTTCTCATGATCTTTCTATGAACAGTAGTAAAGTAGAACACTCATTGGTCGAAATTGTTCCGGGGGGTCATTGAAAGAGTAGCATTTTCATCCTGCATATTTATAGTTTGCCAAATGACTCGAGACAAAGGTTTGCGGCAATCTTGAGTAGGGCTGCCGCCAGGGCCGGTATCTCCCCGCTTCTGGTGGCGGGTGATTTCAATGCTCCTCATCAGGCTTGGGGTTATCTGCGATCGTCCTGTAAAGGCGAGGATTTGTGGCAAGCAGCGGAGAACTTGAACCTGACCCTGGCCATGGACCCAGCATTTCCAACCAGTATGGGTAACTCCTGCACGAGGGACACCATGCGGGATTTTACCTTTGTTAAAAATGTTGAATCTGCTACTTGGCACAACTTGCACGTGGATCTGGGTAGTGACCATAATGTCTTAGCTACTCATATCAGTGTAAAGGGCAAACCCGTAAAGAGTTAAGTTTCAAAGGTTGGTTTTACTTCCGTCACATTAGAAAAGAACACGCACAAGCTGAAGACTCAACCCCCAGCCTGAATCAATGGGCCAAACAGCTCAAGGGGACACTGGTAAGGCGACAAAAAAGACACACACGGATTTGGAAACGGATAGGATGGACAGCAGCCTAGCGCATCTCCTAGAGGCAAAGGAATCATAACTCAATAGGTGGAAGGGACAGAAGCTCAATCGTCGGCTCCGCAAGAAAATTGCAGAACATAACCAAATCATCGAGGACCTCTGCCAGACCATCTCTAGGCAGCAAGGGGATGAGGTGTGCAATTCTGTTGATGGCCAAATGAGAACAGAATAGGAATAGAATTTGCTAAAGCACCTTTTGCACGAGTGGAATTCCAAGAGTAATCAAGGGCAAGTCATTCCTAAACTTATACATGCCGCCAGACAGTATGATTCTGAAGACACTATACTGGATGGTTTGGCTCACAGATATTTACCCATTGGCTCCTCGAGCTGTTCAGACTATCCGTCTAACACTGGACCCCCTTGCGCTGAGCTCGAAGAGCCCTTTACTACCAGCGACGTTTGGGAAGTTCTTCAAAACCTTAATGGACGATCGGCTCGGGCACCGGATGGCATCTCGAACAAGGCCCCCAGGAACCTAGAAGATGAATACATCGATTTCCTTACCGATGAGATCCATTGCATACGGAGAAAAGGTTCTGCCCAAACTCTTGAAAAATGGCATCAGTTGTCTTCATTCCCAAGCCAGGGCGACCTCCAGGTTTAGGCGATCCAAGACCCATATCGATAACGTCCCGTGTCGGCAAGGTGGTGGAGCATGTCATTTACAACCATGTTTCTAAGTACTACGAGAAGAAAGGTCTTTTTTCTTTATAACATGGTTGGGTTTTAGCCATTTTTGTCCGCGCAGGACACAATGAAGCTGCTCAAACATCAAATCATAGATGTGAACACAAGGGACGTAAGAAGCATCCTGGGTCTCAACTTGGAAAAAGCATTTGACAACATCTCTCACGCGAGCATCTTAAACTCCATTTCGGAGCTTGGACTAGGCGAAACCTTCCACAGATACGTCAGCTCCTTTATCGAATCCAGCTGGGAAGGCCACGCTCAATATCGGAGACCTCAAGTCCTCTCCAATAGCACTGGGCCCTGAAGGCATGCCGCAAGGAGTGGTGATATCTCCGCTTCTCTTTAACATCACTATATGCAAGTTGTCCACACTGCTATCAAACGTGAAGGGCATCAGCCATATGCTTTACACAGCTGATATTATCATCTGGTGTCTTGGAGGTAGCGAAAGGGAAGTCAAGACTGCACTCCAGGAAGCCCTCGATCAGACAGAGCACTTCCTTGCTGGCACAGGGCTGAGGTGCTTCTCGAGTAAATCTGAGCTGCTTTTATACAGGCCCAATAGAAAAGGAGCCAGGTTAAAAAACTTGTTTTGAAGCCTTTATCAGAGGTAGACATTGTACTTCACACCAAAAGTGCTGCCCCCATTCCGAGAGCGGATGCTATTAGAGTGCTGGGCATGATTATAGAGTCACACAGGTACAACAGACAAACCCCAAGATTTCAACCAAGACTGAGAACATGATGAGGTTGATTAATAGGGTTTCAAACAGAAGGGGGGGGGGACTTAGAGAGGACAGTCTATTGAGGCTTTTATGCATTCCTCACCTACGTTGCTGCCATGCACTCTTGGTGTGGATTCGAAAAGAAGAAGCTGGAAACTCTGATCAGAAAAACATAAAGAGGGTATTGGGCATCCCCGTGAGAACAAGCACTGAATGGCTTGTGCAGCTAGGTGTTCATAACACCCTATATCAGATCATTGAAGCCCAAGAGGCTGCACAGCTAATGCGCCTGTCGTCTACGCCGTCTGGTAGGAAGATTCTGTCTGTCCTAGGCCTCAGTCCTGCGCTCGTAAAGGATCACCGTCTTCAACTACCGGATGAACAGCGTACTGCCATCCAGGTCTCTCCGTTTCCGCGAAACTTCCATCCTCAGCACAACGTAGGAAGGTGCCGGGCTAGGACCTTCACACTTATGAAGAACATTGGGAACGATCCTCATTCAGTGTGTTTTGTCGATGCCGCTCAGTACGGTAGCTCAGCTAGGTTTTCTGTTATTTCCGTCAATAATATGGGTTCTATTATCAATGCTGCGTCAGTTAGAAACTCAACTCCCTCAAAGGCCGAACAGTTGGCTGTAGCCCTTGCCCTTTTGGATGACAGTAGATGGCAAATCTTCACAGACTCAAGGTCAGCGGTCGAGGCTTTCGCCTCTGGTTTCATCTGTACTGAAGTATTTATACTACTTGAAAATAGGACACTTTCTCCACATACCATTACCTGGTTTCCTGCACATCTCAAACTCCTACTGGACTCTCAAGTAAACCTGAACGACACTGCTCACTCCTGGGCGTGTGCACTAACCCTCCACGCTGGGGAGGACGTAGGTCCACAGGTTGGCAGCGAGATGTTCAGGGACGCTTTACTTACATTCAGTGAAGTGCCTAAACACTACCAGTTGAGTAGGCGATCATTTTCTCCTCCGCATAACAAGTTGTCTAGAGCTCAGGCCATCACGTTTAGAATGCTCCAGACCAGGTCCTATTCAAGCCTATTTTACCTCAGCATAGTCTCCTCCGAGGCTTTTCACTCTACTTGTCCTGATTGTGGTGAAGTTAGTGACTTGGCACATATGCTCTGGCAGTGCCCCTCGTTACGGGGCCCAAGTCGGCTCACAGAAGAAAATTGGGAGTCTGCCTTACGAAGTTCAGAGTTGCTACCACCACTACGGGCTGTTGAGAGAGCCCACAATGCGGCGGTGAGGCTAGGCTTCCCCGTTCCTACGTGGGAGTGGCCCGCGACGTTGCTCCAAAGAAGCAGCGTTTCTCAGGACCCATTAAAGTTCTTTGTCTGTCTGTCTGTCTGTCTGTTTAAGCAAGAAGTATAAAGAGGCACTGAATGAACACACAAAAAATATGCAAACAATGCTAAACACGTGAAAGTTCAAAAGCATTAACAGGTGCATGATGGCATACGTGATGACCGGCAGCGTTAAGTCCTCGTTGATCGGATATGCCAGAAGTACCAAATAGTTCTGGCACGACTACGATGCCGGTTGCATTGCAACTCTATTGCTTTCGGAAGCTAAATCTTGACGGTAAACACAGGCCGGTCGAGCTAACCAGGACTGAAGTTCAGATGTCCTTGTGGCACACGTTGATTACGCCTCTCAACTAGACGAAAAGCTAAGTTCAGGTGGTTGGCCGACACAAAGTCGCAATAAAAACTCCTAGAAGCGAGACAAAATTATCACAAGCAACCACACTGATTAGCAGGGCTATATGCTTATCTGCCTCGAAAAAATGGGGACCATAGACATGAGTTCACTTATGCTCAATCATGCTCATGCTCATTGTTCAAAACTCCACCCTAAAATATATGCAACCACGCCCATTTGTAAGAGCTGGGCATGTTCTCCACTGGGCGAGGGGGATAAGCTTCTGAGGCAATCACTTACATCTCTTCGGCGGGTTGTTTCTACTATGGGAAGGGGCTAGTGCCTTGTTTATCAACCGGCGCACCCTGTGACCTACAGTTTAGTTCGGAGAACTAGGTGGTTGCCCGTTTATGCCCCAGAAAAAAAAGGGTTAATTCTCGGCGGTGGACATTCGAGACAATGAGCGCCGCCAGGCCTTCAGCTCAAACAGAAACTTGATGTCCAAACAATCTCATCTCAAGGTCAGAGAAAAAAGCGCAAAGCCAGTTAACTTAGCGTGCTGCCAGGTAGCAACAATTGTAGTCTAGGACAATAGCAGTAGTTAATCTTTTACTTTTTGAATGTAGGTCGAATCAAGCCAAGCAATGGCTCCTTGTCCATGGAAATACAAGTAGACGGTATGACACCCTAATGCGTTTACTTTTAATACGCTCACTAAAGCACAAATAAAGGACCGATTGGTTTTAGATATCGTTGAAAAAGGAATGTAGCTGGAGCCAATGTAGTGGCAAATACACTATTATTCCTCAAGGCAATACTGCTGCTCTGATGAAGACAAGTCAACTTGCCAAAACATAGAAACATTGTTTCTCGTGGCAACACCTCTTTAACAATCTCTCGTTGTTTCACGTATCTCTTCCGAGCTTCTGTATTATTTAGTACTCTACGCAGCAAATATATTTCACATTATCAACCCTTTTGAACTCATGTCATAAATAAAACTGAAATACTGTTTACTTTTGCACGAACACTGCGTGATAATTTCATCAATTTAGGCTCACATAGTAAACAAGATTATGCTGATGTAACTGTTTGTGTATGAACAGGAATTTTTCTTCGTTGCTGTGTCATGTGTGCTGTTGCTGCTGCGTTGTAGAGGTGGCTGCGGGCCTTCTGTCAAGTTGCTTGTGTCTCAAGCAACTTTTACCCGCAGTCTCCTCTATTGTTGAAAGAAATAAAAAAGAAATCAAAAATCAAGAAAATAGGAAGAATAAAAATAAAGAAAATAAGAAAAATGAAAAGGAAATACCAAAAATAAGAAATAAAGAAAATAAGAAAAAAAATACAAACGTAATACTATTGTCGTCCTCGTCATCATCAGCATCATCATTATAAACACACTCAAATTCTGTGAAAAAAGTACATGCAGCGTCATGACAGACGCGATTGAACCAAATAAGACGTGGTCACTTCGTGGTTATTTTTTGCATTGGTTTGAATATTCTGGGTTAAATGTGTTTAATGTTTGCTCACTTTGTGTACATTTCATCAGTGATTTAAAGCGGCTTTTGCAGATAAACACATTTACAATATATGCATGTCGGTTCTAAAGTATGATACGGAAGGATAACAAAAGCTTAATTTACCTAGTCTTCATTTCGTTTTTATTATTGAGGAAACAATAGGCCTTTGTTTGGCCACTTCACAACACACACAAAAAAAAACTTGAAGAATGCTTGAATAAATGTAACGAATGGCAGCGTCACTCAATGGACCTGCAAGCCAGCATGAACAGTTTTGCTGCCATGCTAAATGAAAAAGAATAGCTACCGAGACAACCCTCCTCCACTCGCTAGTTTCACACCCCTTACCTTTATTTGCCGACCATACCAGTGATGTCATGACAGAAATGCGTTCCCTGTGAGTTATTTTTAGTTAGATACCCAGCATTTGCCAGTCGAAAAAGCAGCACTGCCGTGGCGTGTCACTATGCGACAGCGCATCTTATGGGAGCTATGGAAAGTTTCCGTGTGCTCGTTAGACTGCGCGCAGCAGACAGACAGACAGACAAACAACTTTATTTGGTCCTGAGAGGCAAGGCAGCGGGCCAACTATGTAGGTCCCCACCCAGCCGTTGGCTAGTCCCATGTCGGAACAGAGAGGCCATGCCTCTCCGCTCGTTCACGGGCCCTCTGGACAGCCTGAAGCTGGACGTCTTGTCTGGGGTCTGTGATTGCCGTCGTCCAGTCTTCTGTTTTAAAATCCTGTAACGCAGGGCACTGCCAGAGCATGTGACTCAAAGAGCAAAATTCACCACAATCTGGGCAAAGTGGATCAATATCCGGATGAAGCATGCTCAGAAAGCCCCTAGAGGGGTAAGACCCCGTCTGGAGCATGCGGAGCGTGCTTGCTTGTGATCTGTGGAACTGCGCGCAGCAAGGATAAAAATAAATTGACGACATGCTTCCCAGTGCAGCTTGCCTTCAGTTGCCGGGTTTAGAGGTGTAAATGTGGGGAAGTACACAGTTCCTGGAATTCATCAGAGGCTGCCATTAGAGTGGAAATTGTATGTCATCATAACATGAAAGATTAGGCAACTACATAAAAGGTCCGATCGAGTAATGGTAGGAGGCAGACTAGGTGTCCCTGTCGAATGACTCGATGATGAACGGAATTCGCGCGCCCTTGCGAGGGTGAAGCTAGCCACGGCCCTCCTGCCCTAGTCCTTACCAAAGGTGACATATCTTCTGTCAGCATTGAAGGTGGCTCAAGGCGTAGCAGTGAATGATCTTCACAACAGATGCAAAATTACCCGCAACCACGTGATATGATGGGCTATTCAGGAGTTGATCTTTGAATTTCAGCGCAGACTGATCGTAAAAGCTACGGAGTCAACGAATCGATTTTTTTTGGAATGACGTTTCAAGAACTAGTTTCTTTTGGGAGAAATGGAGCAACGCCACCGTTCGATTCAGAATCAGTGCAATTGTAACGTAAACTCGTTAGGTTACATATGAATGTCAGGGGGAACAGCATTCCTTCTGTATAAGTCCCACTGCAATCAATAGACGTGCACACGCACACACCCTATCATGCAGAAAACGGCCCACTGCGTCAGATTGTCCGTGACTGAGCTGCACTGTTTCCATCAAATGATGATGATGGCTTAAGTGCATGGCCCGCACTCACTCTGGGGTATTAGCTATAGAACGACTTTTCTACTTCACTCCCGGAACACGTGTGCCGGTTTCTCTGGAGTAGGTTGCAATAACTGATGGGTGAGAGAAAGAGGGAAGCGAGGGAGTGAAAATAAACATACAGAGACAAAAAGAAAGTCCTGGTGAAAAAAATTTCTCGGCGAGGTGAGACTCGAAAAGCCAATCGACGATATGAAGGCGAGTGTCGCAACCATTCTGCAATATAGTTTTCTTTTTTATGCTATTTATTTATCACATGCATGACACTTTTAATTAGTTCAATACGGACAGAGAACTGATAAATTTATTCAGCTCGTATCGCAGGCCACAATGAAGACATCGCACTTAACAATCGGCGTACTTATCAAGATCGAATATATGAAGTATTGGCAATTTTCAATCATACACTACAAAGGCGCTTAGGACAAGCACATCGCTAACGCAAGTACCATTCTCATTGACTTTCCATTTACTCGCCTGTATCTCTTAGATGAGTGACCATGCTAAAGAATTTGGTTGTGGTACAATGATTTGTTAGTTGTTTCTCTACAACATTCTTGTACGCTTGCACAGCATACATAGCATAGCTGTGTATAGTACTCACTACAGTGTTTCAAGAAATGTGTCCACTGATTGAAAAATCACAGCAAGGAGTTACCTGTGTGTTACCGGTGGTGTTTGTTCTTTTTACTGTGGCAGAAGGAACTTTCCGATGCTCACCAATTACGACATTATTTGCAGAAATGAAAACTTTTCACCAGTCAAAACAGGCGTTCTAGACGAATCCGAGTCATTCCTGCAATGTGTCCACACCCACTGGAGAGTTCAGAAAGGAGGCCACTGGCAATTACTGCGGGGTGAAGTAATCTAGCTCATTTAGCAGGCGAAACCGAAGCACAGGATGGTGTATCTACCAATCACATCGACAATGCCTTCTTATTCTGTTATCACCGGCAATCTACATACTTGGTTTCGTAGCAGCGCTTTCCTCCCACAAGGCCGCTTATCAACGCTCGCCTATCCTCTTCCCTCGATGCGAGAGAAAGTGTCATCAGTGAGGGCGTTTTCAAAGTGATTGGTAGAAGCGCTGTTTGATGCAACGGTTTCAGTTTCTCCTGCTAAATTACCCAGATTTCATCGCCCCGCGGTGACTAACAGTGACCACTTTTCAGAATTTTGTGGCTGGCTATGGACTATTTGGAGGAAGGGCTTGACTCATTTAACACGATCACTTATTTCTCCTTGTTAAAGAGTTGACTGTTTCCATATATATATTTGCAGTCGTAATTAATGTTTTCACGCATATGAAGATTCCTTCTACAACAGTAAAGAGAACGCTGCAAGTTGCACTCAGATAACTCCTTCCTGTAATTGTTCAGTAATGATGGACACATTTCTTGACGCAGCCTGTTTGGTGTAGCAAAGGCGTCGGAAAAGGGTTGTGCGGGCGAGCAAGAGGGAAGAAAATGTATCAAACAAACAGGAGAGAAAGAGAAGTGAAGCGTGGAAAGGAAAAAGTATAAAAGAAAGGCAGAGATAAGAAAGAAGGTCAGAAACGACTACAGAGAGAGAAACAGAGGAAGACAAGAGAGAGAGAGAGTAGTAATATGTTGGCTGACTGTGCACAGGTGACTTCAACAAGTTGCAAAAGTGCATCTTGAACACAATTTTCTACTCTCACAGAATCAGAACTCATTAACATCTTGTTATTGTGCGTTCAATGTAGTTTTCTATATGAGAAATTTAATTACAATAGTGGATATGTGGAAGCTTCTAATTGAATATTTGAAGTGAAGCATCCTGACTGCACTTTGAAAAACCTACAAGAGGGACGAGGTTTGTGCGTGATGGTTATTGATCGTTCTTCATAAAACAAAGCGCACAAAACACGACACACAGAGAGATCAGGACAAGCGCTCACCTGATATTTCGTCTCGATCTCTTTCTGTCGCGTGTTTTGTGCACTCTGTTTTGTGAAGGACTTTGAAAACCTACTTGGAAAGTGCCCAGGTGTTAGATTTCAAATTGACGAAGGAAAAAAAGTTGCTGTTAGACTTGCTTCTAGTATGGCCAATGATCTCTAAATCGGGTCTCAGGCAGTTTATATAGAGTCATTTTAGCTACGAATAAACTCGTCGGCGATGTCAAATTAGTATATGTAGCTCCAAGTGTGCTTCAAACAGCTGAGTTTATATTGCTTCAGGTCTTTCCAATATGTTATATATTATTTTCAAAAGTCAAGCGTCACGTTGATGCAACCACACCTTTCCATTTTTGAAATCATACCCAGGAATTTGGGACATTGCTTTTAGGTCGCTGTTTTTCACACCATGTAGTGTACGGACCTTCAAGATTGAAAACTGGCATGATAACGCGTGTTGCACGGCAGGCAAAGTGACCATACATAAATAAAAGCAGATCGATGTTGACTGTCGCCACCGAGAGTGAACCGTTATCGCTGAATTGTAAGCGCAAGTCGTACCACGAACAGTCAGCTCGTTTGGGAATCAAGGTTTGTGCTAATTTTGTTTTTTTGCAGCAATGTATCGCGGTCAGCTCACTTGGCTATGCTTGAAAAACTTATTTCGAAAGGGTTGCTGCCCTTTCTCTTGTGTTTTTCGATAAATTTCATACGGTTGTATATTTGTCAGCCCCTACTGGTTTCTTGAAGTTAGAACGTCCTTTTGTTGCTGCTGTTTTTGTAATCTGCAAAAGCTAATTTCAAGAAAATAATAGCCTATGTGATGGCAAGTATACACATGAATAATATTCAGAGCCAGGCTTCACTCTGGTAATAATTGTTGGTGTCACCGTTTACAATATATATATATATATATATATATATATATATATATATATATATATATATATTGTGGTATAGCGTGAAGGCATGGTGCCATGCCGTATTCGCTGCCAGTGACAAACGTTTGAGAAGATCAGAAAAAAGCAGAAATAAAGGCTGAAATTGGCTACAGAGATTAAAATGTTTTAGTATTTTCTTCAAATTTGGGCATTTTTAATAACAAGCTTCAATCTAAACAGTGCACTTCAGGTTTCTAAAGCTCATAATAAAGGACGTCCAAAATGTTCTATTTTATTATGTACATGACGTGCCGTACAGCTCATCTTAGCCTGATTGCTAACTGTTCGTGAAAGCGTAGTGAAACCAATTTATATTTATATATGCGACCATTCGCTCTGGTGATGTAGCGGTTACAGTGGTCGGGCACTGAGTCGAAAGCCGCGTGTTTGACTAGAGTCGCGGAGATCACCTATCGATCGAGGCTAAATGGTGGAAGCGCGTACACTGCGAGATGTCAGCGCACATTAAAGAACACTAGATAGTTGAAATCTCCGGAGCCCTCTATTATGGCACCCCTCATAACCATATCGTAGTTTTAGGATTTACCGCCGATTATGTATTTGGATGTACAAAAACGTAAATTGCTTCTCTTGGATTCACTGGTTATTTTATCTGCACGCACAGTGGCTTCACGTCTTCGTTTGAGACCCCGCTATTTCAGCCACTTTTACCTAAAGCGAGGAACCCGTACAAGGTTGTTTGAAGATAGCGCTCGTGTGGTCTCCTCGCTGCTACTTGTGTAATTGCCTATTCGCACGTCTTGCCTAAGAACAGCGCGGAGAGATTTTTACATGGTAATGTTTCTCAAAATGTATGTTAGTAAGATCTATTTACATATTACTTGCTTGACACGCTTATTGACGAGTTTTTGAACCAACCACTTATTGCGCAAATAAATATTTGACGCTAGTGCAATACGCTTCTGCGGTGCAAGTTTACACACGTTAAGGGCCCTCCACACACTAGATGACATTCTCGTAGTTTTTAAAGACGATGGTCTTTCTTGGGGACCTTCGACGAAAATATTTTGGTCTGTGTGTCTGTACATTTGTCTGTTTGTCCACCCTAACGATGCCTCAAACGGCATCAAACGGCCAACCCCATGCACAGCGCCCACCAATATTGCTAAAGGTTTAGCGTTCATAGCTGTGCGATTGTGAATTAAAAAGCAATCATTGTTCACATATGAGGCGCCAAAACAACGCTTCGATGTTTTGTATGTCTGCCTTTATCTGGAAGAGGCACACACAGGTGACTAAGGAATATTGCGTTTATCGCGCTGCGCTGACAGTGCAACGCGATGCTCAGAAAGGTGTTTCGAACGCTTTGCTACGACGTCACAGTGGTGGCATCTGCCCATCGTATTGCGTTCTACACCTTATCACCTCCGAGACTGCGCGCATCTTTCTTCGCGGGCTGCACACCTTCGTTTTCGAAGATTACTGCCAGATGGCGTTGCGTCTAACGTACCTCGATGCGCTCGTTCACCTCCGCTACACGCTCGAGGCACTAACACAGCGCCTCCAGAATAATCATCATCAGCCTGACTACGTCCACTGCAGGACAAAGGCTTCTCCTATGTTCCGCCAGTTAACCAAGTCCTGTGCTTGCCGCTGCCAATTTATACCCGCAAACATCCTAATCTCATCTGCCCACCTAGCCTTCTGTCTCCCCTTAACCCGCTTGCCTTCCCTGGGGATTCACTTAGTCACCCTTAATGACCAGTGGTTATCTTGTCGACGCGCTACATGCCCGGCCCATGTCCATTTCCGCTTCTTGATTTCAGCTATGACATCCTTAACCCCGTTTGTTTCATAATACACTCTGCTCTCTTCTTGTCTTTTAAGGTAACACCGACCATTTTTCTTTCCATTGCTCGCTGCGTTGTCCTCAATTTAAGCTGAACCCTCTTTGTAAGTCTCCTGGTTTCTGCTCCGTAGCCAAGTACTGGCAAGATACAGCTGTTATATACCTTCCTTTTGAGGGATAGTGCCAATCTACCCGGCATGAGTTGAGTGCTTGCCAAATGTGCTCCACCCCAATGTTATTCTTATAGTTACTTCAATCTCGTGCTTCGGCTTCGCGGTTATTACCTGCCCTAAGTATACATAGCCTTTTACAAATTGAAGTGCACTATTACCTATCTCGAAGCGCTGCTCTCTTCCGAGGTTGTTGTACATTACTTTCGTTTTCTGCAGATTAATTTTAAGACCCACCTTCTCGTTGTCTAACTCCGTAATCATGAGTTGCGATTCGTCCCCTGAGTTACTCAGCAATGCAATGTCATCGGCGAAGCGCAGGTTACTAAGGTATTCTCCATTAACTCTTATCCCTAACTGTTCCCATTCTAGGCTTCTGAAAACCTCCTGTAAGCACGCGGTAAATAGCATTGGGAAGATTGTGTCCCCCTGCCTTACACCCTTCTTTATCGGTATTCTGTTGCTTTCTTTATGAAGCACTATGGTAGCAGTTGATCCCCTGTAGATTTCTTCCAGGATGTTTATATATACTTCACCGACGCCCTGATTCCGCAATGTCTGCATAACGGCTGATATTTCTACCGAGTCAAACGGCAGAACACCATTCACCGATTTTCTTGCGCAGAACATCAAATAAACGTTTTTTTCACTCTCTCCAGGTGCAAGACTATCGTCTTTCGTCGACATTTGCGGTGTAACAAGCAGATTTGGAACCAATTTTTTTAACTGTTTCAACACTGGCATGGCTGTGTTGTCAAACACCCGTTTTTCATGCAGAAGTACCGGGTTGAATTTGCGCGCGAGCTGATTATTAACATTGTTCATTTGTTTGCATCTATCCCGACCTTTCGCATACGACAAAGTTTTCATTTTTTGTTCTCAACTAAAGACGCCGACACCAGCGCCGACCCCACATTTGTTTGCAACAGGCCACTCTTTAGTGGAACATTAGCCATAAACGAAAACAAGTGCTGCTGCAAAGAACGCGAGGTTGTTGGTGTAGTGTGTGTAGTACATTATGACTCGCTCCCATGGCGCCTGTAGTAAGACAACCACCGAATTTTCAAAAAAATAGTCGGTTCACTGTATAATAGTAACAATATCAACAACATTATAATTAGTAATATTTCTGACAGTGAACAAAAAATTTAACAAATGTATTATTCTCACGTTATGTTGTTGTAGTTGAGGTTATTGAGCTCGGCTGTAGCGATCGGCCGGTAGCTTGGTCAACGACTCAAATCAACAGATATGTACGAGCGAGCAATGCCGTCGAGCCATGCGAGGTAGAGACAGACCTGCGATGTCACGGGAGATGATAACTCTATATATTCAGGGGCCTTAGTTGACCAACTTGAGCTTTCACAGCCTGCGATATCTTTGTCTACTCTATGACTAGATTCAGCCTGTCGCTTCCACTCAAGCGCATGTAGAGATGATCCCATCACACATGTCATCTATTGGAGGACTGAGCGTTCATGCACTTACGAAGCAGCTTTCACATTCTTTTAGTCATGTGGTATCGCAGCAGCGAGGCTCCGAGTGAGTGCGGCTGCAACGCATTTTGGCAGCGGATCACGCAGCGCGACGTCACGCCTGTCACGCTAGCGCACCGGTGCCACAAGGTTGATATGAGACAAAGAATAAACTTTGAACATATAGCGTTACAAAACTTACCCTCTAAAAATAAAATATTCTTCATCCCCTCGCATTGGGCGAGCAACAATAAGCGAGAGTTCATAAGCGGCCTCGAAGTGAAGTGTCGAAATTGACGGTTGATAACGGCAAGGAAAAGTGTGGTCACTGAGGGCGTTGCCGAAGTAAATGGTAGATGCACCGTTTGAAGTCTCAGTTTCGGTTTTGCCAGATCTCATCGCTCCGTGGTGATTGCAGCGGCCGCGCTTCCGAAAATTCTGAGTGGCTATGCACTTTTCGTAGGAAGTGCTTGCATTCGCTCATTTGACTTGACCGCCTATTACCACAGGTTAAAAAGTTAATTGTGCAATTTTTATCATTACAGCCGTAATTATTGTTTGTACCAATCTGAAGATGCCTTCTGCCACAAAAAGGAAATGTGCAAGTAGCACGCAGATACCTCCTTTCTGCGAATCTTAAAGAATGTATATATTTCTGGAAACACCCTGTATAATGTGTTTAATTCACTGCACAATGCTATCGAGGAGCATTGACGTCCTCTTGCACTAATCGAACCAGTGCTACAACGTGTAGAGTCCACAATATGCCCAGCAGTCCCCAAATCATATCTCCATCTTAAGGTGTTTTATCTCATCGTATTTAAGATGAAATCAAATGCCTTAACAATAATCTTTCACGTAGATCCCCTCGTGTGCCAGATGGATAGATTAGCATACAAGCGGAGATAAGTTTCATGTCTTTTGCGCCGTTGTGTGCACCTTCAGTTGCTAGAAGGCGTTAGTGGCATCCCGAGTTCCTTCCTGCAATTGAGCGTGTTTGCACGTCCTGTTCTTTTATAATAAATGCCAACTAGCAGAGCTCTGATTCATTGATATGTAGAGTTTAACGTCCCAAAACCACCATATGATTATGAGAGACGCCGTAGTGGAGGGCTCCAAAAAATATCACCACCTGGGGTTCTTCGGCGTGTACCCAAATCTGAGCACATGGGCCTACAGCATTTTCGCCTTCATCGAAACTGCAGCCGCCGCAGCCGGGATTCGATCCCGCAACCGGCAGGATAGCAGCTGAGTACTTTAGCCACTAGAGCACCTTGGCGGGGTTAGCTGAGCTCTGTTTTTGCAATCCCCGGCATGCGTGCCAAGACTGCTAAAAAATGTTTACTAGCAAGAACATCCTGATGTATTACTCGTCCCGCTTTGAGTTATCACCTGGTGCATCGCGATGGTGTTTCCACATGGCTGTAATGCCAACATCAACCTTAGTTTACGTGTTCAAGCTGTAACTTTATTTGACCGAGTACGTAATGCTACACGCGGTGTAACCATTGGTCATTGCGGGTAACTAACTGCCTTCCAAGAGAAGGCAAACACATGATTGATTTGTGGGGTTTAACGTCCCAAAACCACCATATGATTATGAGAAACGCCGTAGTGGAGGGCTCCGGAAATTTCGACCACCTGGGGTTTTTTAACGTGCACCCAAATCTGAGCACACGGGCCTACAACATTTCCGCCTCCATCGGAAATGCAGCCGCCGCAGCCGGGAAGGCAAACACATGAGAGGGTGACAAAGTTATAGGTGGGTATACTAGAATTTTTCTCTTATAACCTGGCAGCAGAAAGCAGACTGAAGGACCGTTTTGACGGACAAAATGTGGGAGAGTATTTTGCTCTGTAATGGGCTTAGACTGCTAATGATTGTGATGATGATTTGGCTGTACTTGGCACTGGTAGCCCGACAGTCAAACTACAGCAAGCGATGTGCGCCATGCACTGATAGCTGCGAGCAGTGAAGGCCATCGATAATAAAGGGCGCAATGTTCGCGGTGTCCAACTCTTAGGCATGTCCACTTAGGCAGGTTGCGTTCAGTTTCGCAGAAAACATTCAGTAGTGACGTCATACTGCTCTTGATCACATAGTGGCACCAAACTCACCAGCACATTTCCGGCATGAACAGAAAATAAGTGGACGAAATGTACAGCAATACGACTCGAACTTGACAAGCCTGCACGTGCGGATAAACGTGCTGAGATGTTTTAGGAGTGATGCAGGAAATGCGTACCGACCTTACAGTGGTGTCAGGTGGGCTGCCGCATTAAATCTAAATCAAGGGCCAGTGTGATTGAAGTTCATACACGGCCTCAAAGATAAAAGCGGATATCGGGGGGGGGGGGGGACAGCATTCATTGTGGCGAAATGCATTCCATCTTTTTCATTTGTGTCGCTAGTTGTGAAAACTGCGTTGTGTCAATATGACGTTGCGCATGAAGGACCGGAAACAGGCGCTGCGCTGCTCGCCAGCTCCAGCCAATCAGTGAAGACTGAATTGGACATGTGTACGGAGTGTTCAACGCGAGAATAGCTGTTCTGTTTGCGTTTAGGCGCAAAAGTCTCACAGGTGAACCGAATCGTACCTACAATGCACTCAAATTCTGGCACCATTTCCGCAAGGCAGTACTGGATACACGTGCGATACGCTGGAAATACAAAACCTAGAAAAGAGCGTTTGTGGCAGGATTACTGAAATAATTTTTACTTGGAACGAAGCTGTATTTGCTATCTGAAACTTGTACGGCCCTAATAATAAATAACAAACTGGAATGGTCATCTCTTTAATACCTTTCACTTGATTCCTCTATTCAATACTAAAAACACTTTAATTTTTATTCCTCATTACTAATCAACCGTAACCATTAAAAATAATGACCTTTAACTCTCCAGTCACAATTTAATGTAATGAATGGCTGATATACTTCATGTCCTTGTTTAGTACACATTTTCTACTTTCAGCTTAAAACGAGTCAATCGATTATTACAAGTGAATAACTAAGCGATCATTGTTCAAATAAGCCTAAATATTCTGTAATTGTTGGTCATTAAGTTCTGGAAGCAATTGTCACTTTTTAAATAAAACACTAATAAACCAAAAACTACTAATAACTAATTTTCAACCTATATTTCTTGTATCAATCATCCGTTCTTTGTCTGTACTTTCATACGATTCATTGCAACTAGATTCTCCGATTGTTATTTACCCCATTTACACAAAACCTAATGTAAGTAATAATAATTACACATTGCAATTAAGATCTTTTTATAACTTTCACACCTAATTAACTATTATAATCACTACTGCTGCTTACTGCTATGCAACAATAATCAAGTTTCAATGGTGTGCCTGGCAATACTACCTAAAAATATAACATTATTTTGTCCGACTGTTCTGACAGTTTTTCCGAATGTTTTAAATTAATTGTTACATTAAACTATGCCATTGATTGAATTTGCCTAATTGAAGAAAATTCATGTGTAAGTCATTGTGTTTTGTCGATTGAAACTGAATGTATTTTGTCGATTGAGCCCAGACACTTCATGGCTATAAAGCGATCTTTCTCTTACTGCTAAAGAATGACGTGCAGGTTTTGTATACACAGAGTAATTTATGCTTATACTGAAGCGTCGCGGTGCAATAAATGTTTAAAGATCAGCTCTCGTTCAGTGAAGCTGCCACTTAGCAGTAAACCCAACAGATGACGCTAGTTGTTGATGTTCAGGATTCCTGGACGTGATAGCTAACCGGTTTCTTTCGCATTACAGAAAGATGTAACTGGAACTCCTTCCTAAATTAGGCTCGAACGAGGATCGAGCCTTCGTTTTTAAATGCGAAGCATTTCTGAGCAAACCTCTGCGACTGCCCGCATCCATTCATCCATCCATCCATGCATCCATACATCTATTCATCCATCCATCCATCCATGACATGAATCATGACATTCATGACATTTATGTCATGAATGACATTTCAAGGTCTTGTTGCCCTTACAGTGGTTTCGTTCACATTACATATTACAAAACTGGTAGGGTATGACATGACTACATGGTGAACATAAGTGACGGACCCTAACATGTTAATCATGACATGCATGTAAATGTAAGTCATGAGTGCACGCCACGCTCATGGTGTGCTTGCGAGGGGGGGGGGGGCGATTCTTAAATGAAAAGAAGAGAAAAGTGAGCCCCGTAACTGTCTCTCAGGGGAAGAACACCTCAACAGTAGCTCACGAGGGGTGGGTGGAGGAGGGATTAAAAGGATAGGATTAAAGGTATAGAGAGAGAGAGAGAGGAGACAGAAGAGAGCGTGGCGCAGGGGCAGTGACATCTGAAAGTAAGGCGAAAATAGGAAAGATGGACATGGTCGCAGGAGTCCAAGGGCGGGGCCCGGTGAGAGTTCTTGTCGGCGTCAGGAGGTGGCGTAGGCGAGCCCAGTCGGCCAGAGCAGCACTATCGCCATCTTTTGAAACCCATGCACGCGTATTTGGAATTGCTAGTCACGCATCGCACGAAAGAGAAAAAAAAAGAGTACGAGGAGGACGCCAGCACAAGCGTTAGGATTGCTCGCACGTTATTAGTTCCTTTCTGTAGGTTCCATCGCATTCACGCTGATGCGATGGAATGTGCGGAGTTTTCACGGCTGTTCCACCGTACGGAAGCACCCAACTTATGCCGCCACTCTCTTTCTCTACCTTTCCCTTCTGCCTTTCTGTGTCCCTCTTTCCCTCTGCCTGCAAGAGCTGAGCTGAACCGTGCTACCCGAAAGAGTTGCAGAAGGGTGACTGGTTTTTTTTTTATTCAATCTACCACTACATCATACGCACCGCTTCTGGCGTGGTCGACGCTCACGTGCAAATTAAAGTTCGAAATTACCATCTAACATTTGGTCACGTGCATCACGCTTCTGTCACACACCATACCAGTTCCAACTGCCCTTGCAGAAACGTGATTCCGGCTGTCATGGCAGACGCCCAGACGCTCACGTCTGAATTAGACGCAAGCACATCAAACGTGAAGAGTGTTTCGGTCAACTACGGGGTTCCGAATGACATGGCAGCCACGGGCACATTTATGTGCGAAATAGACGCCAGTTCGGCCTGCCCATCTGACTAAAGTGCCTCCTCGTCAACCTCTGCACAGACGGATGCGCACGAGTGGCTCACCAGCTACAGCAAGGCAACTAATATGACGATCCACTTTGTATTAGTTGCCTTGCTGCTGTCTGGGCTGAAGGCGTCGTAGAGCCACTTCACGCTGACATTCGGAACCTCTTCGCTCATTGAAACCATCACCATGCTATAGACCCACTCGCTTGCACCATCGCTAGAGTGTACTAGAAGTGTTGAGTGGCGTGATCGCGCCTCGCTGCCTGATGCCTCCCGCGTTGCCCGTAGTGGCGGCGCTGCAGTCTAATAGTACCGAAAGAGCCACGCGCCACGTGCAGGAACTGCATGCTATGAGCTCTGGCTTCTCTGGTGCGCTTTTTTGATGCAGATTTCGTCATACCTGCCCATCAATCATGTCTAGCACATAATGTCATAACCCTTGAAGTATGACACGCCCATTTACTGAATTTGAGCTCCATAAAAGTCCTTGTGAGAGATCAAAAATTATTTATAAAGGGCGTGTCTTATTCTGGTTACTTCTCTCAACTCTTTCTTTGTTGAGCAGGCGTCTACAGTAATAAGAATAACCGAGTCGATTTATTGCAAGCTAGCTGTGCTCAGAAAGCTGTGGGATAAAAAAAATTATTGTGTCAAACGCATGCAGAACCAGGAGGCTGTAAGTAGAGGGGCGAAGAAGGTAATCTGAACCCCCTACACCACCGAATCGACTGCACCACGATATTGACTACACCACGTAGCTGGTCAAAAAATGCAGGGCGCAAAAATAGCGGCTGTTCTAAGCGGCATTGCATGAATATAGTTAAGGGGGCGGTGGCGTGTCACCTAAATGCGTGTACTTTATATATTACTATATATATATGCCCCGCCGCGGTGGTACAGTGGCTAAGGTACTCGGCTCCTGACCAGCAGGTCGCGGGTTCAAATCCCGGCTGCGGCGGCTGCATTTCCGATGGAGGCGGAAATGTTGTAGGCCCGTGTGCTCAGATTTAGGTGCGCGTTAAAGAACCCCAGGTGGTCGAAATTTCCGGAGCCCTCAACTAAGGCGTCTCTCATAAACATATGGTGGTTTGGGGAAGTTAAACCCCACATATCATTCAATCAATATATATATATATATATATATATATATATATATATATTTGTGTGCGTGTGTTTACTGTGTACATATACAAGTTATTTTTCTCAAAACAAAATGCACCAACGCCTGCCTACACTTTTGACACATAAGAAAACTACACCTATATTACTAAACATCGTCATAACTTTTTTCGCTTGCAACGGCGTTACGCTAATATAATATTAGGAAAGCAGTACAATTTAAGCTGTCGATACAAAATGAGAACTGGTTACAGTGAATTTGCGCCGAGTAACAGACGGGCTATGTATACTATACAACTGACACTCTTTAATAAGTTCAAGATAAGCCCTTTGGCATAGAGTTCTTGAGTAGGAGGCACAGGCGTTCTTTCAGCTCGGTTCTCTGGCTCGGCCTCCTGGAGCTTGTACAAAAGAATCAAAGTGAGCGTGAAAGCATGCGGTGAAAACAAAAAAGCCTTTCAGAAAGCATTAAATATAATCTTCTGCAAAACTGAGATTATAAAACTAAGTTGTCACCGATATAAATGTGGTGACAACATTACTTATAATCGGGTTTCTCATGAAACAATCGAGGGCGTGTGGACTTATATGAGGAAGAGTGCTCTGGATATAGAAACTGCCGACAAAACTAGTGTATGATTTATTCGCGGTTTTGATATTTCCCTCATAGTAGCTCGGCAGTAGCCACTTATGACGTAGCGCTGCTCAAAGCGCTGCTTGAGTGAAAAACTAGGCGGATCCGTGCAAATTCTGATTGCACTACATGTTTTCTTTTTTTTTGTTGTTGACAGGCTCTTGAAAGAGTGAATGTCCTGATGCAATTACTGCGTGTCTGCATATTTAATCGTGCACTATTGCGCTCAGCAGGTATGCATACACTGATACAGGCTCTAAAATGCATTAAAAGTGCTAAAAACAAGCAAATACACGCTTTCGCGGGCTACTCGAGTGCGCTCCAAATGCAGACGCTTCTGAGATCTTCAGTATCATGCGACTCTAGCGCTGCCGCTACTGTCGCCCGCCAAAGAATCAGCCGAGATACGGCGCAGCCGCCTCGTTCACTCCACTGCCACCTTCTAGTACACTGTACCGCCACCGCACGGTGAAGATCCATCCAAGGCACCGAAAGGCTGAGAGTGCTCCCGCACGATGGAACAGCCGTAAACACTTTTCTGTGTTTCCATGACTCCGCGACGACGACATTGAGACTGTCGGCGTAACTTCTAGAGATTAGTGGCTGAGGGAAAATTTGCCCTATGTCTTTGCTTTAAACGACCACGAAGCGGGCAGTCTTGAGGGGTTAATGCCCTCTCCTAGGCTTCCGTGGCGCCTGAATAGGTAGAGCACCCAGCGGAAATCTTTTCTTCCCTACCCTATTGTGTATCCCCGACCCCGTCCCTCGTTACCATGGATTATGGCGGGGGCTGCACCACTTAGCCGGAGAGAAAAAATGGCAGAGCGAGGAGTATGGCTGAAGATTGAGATTCTGGTTGTAAGAGGGAAAAGAAGAGAAAAGTGAGCCCAGTAACTGTCTGCATCGGCGTGTGACACCTCAACAGTAGCTCACAAAGGATGGGGGTGAAGAAGGATCAAAAGGATAGGATAAAAGGTATAGAGGAAGAGAGAGAGAGATGCGCAAAGTCAGTGAGTGACGACATAAGAGATAGGAAAGATGAAACACGGTCAAAGGAGTCCGAGGACGGGGCACCACTTGCGAGAGCTCTTGTCTGCGACAGTAGATAGCGTAGGGCTAATCCAGTCAGCCAGAGCTGCACTGTCGTCACAGATCATGAGGACACAACTGGTCGGCACGGAATTCAGTGTGCGAGTCCATGGATTCCAGTGAGCGAGCGTTACCATGGATTATGGTGGGCGCTGCGCCACTTAGCCGGAGAGGAATAATGGTAGAGCTGAGAGCATGGCTGAAAATGAGGTGCAGGTGTTCAAGTTTAGTTAGTGTCGCTGCGTCACCAGCACGCGCATCACCAGGACGTCAGCTCCAGAGGCGAAGCAATCGCGCGCGAGCAATCCTGACGCTGGCGCAGGCGTCATCCTCGCACTTTTTGCTTTTCTCTCTTTTGTGCGATGCGGGACCAGCCATTCTAAATACGCCAACCGGTCAGCACAAAATCCAACGCGCGAGTCTCGCGCTTGTGGCCTTTAGCTAGCTTCTGATACACGAAATTCGGTGTTACGTGATGTCAATGGATGACGAAGGTATATGATTGGTGCAAACAATAATCACGTGCTTGTCATGTATGAACATGACAATATGACATGACAAGGTAAATTATACGTCCAACATGATAATGACATGCCTGTCATGTAAAACATGACCACGTGCTACACTCATAGTGCGCTTGCAGCCGTTTCGCTAGCTCCATATATACCAAATTTGCTATGGATGATGAAGGTATATGACTGGTGCAAGCATGATAATCATTACATGCGTGTTATGTACGAACATGATGACATGACACAATTATGATGCACTGGCAACCGTTTCGCTAGCTTCCCTTATACCACAAGTTGTATTTCGTAACGTGAATGGACGACGAAGGCAAGTGACACCTCCAAACATGACAATCAGGATTTGCATGCCATGTAAAACATGACTACATACTACGGTCATAGAGCACTCGCGGTGGTTTCACTAGCTTCACATATACCAAATTTGGTAATCAGTAACCAGAATGGATGACAAAAGTAAACGACATCTCCAAACATCATAACCACATCAGTGTCATGTAAAACGTGACTACATGCTACAGTGCGCTCGCAGCCGTTTCACTAGCTTTACATATACCAAATTTTGTATTATGTGGCGTGAATGAACGACGAACACAAGTGACAGACATGAGCAAGATGATTGATATGTGGGGTTTAACGTCCCAAAACCACCATATGATTATGAGAGACGCCGTAGTGGAGGGCTCCGGAAATTTAGACCACCTGGGGTTCTTGAACGTGCACCCAAATCTGAGCACACGGGCCTACAACATTTCCGCCTCCATCGGAAATGCAGCCGCCGCAGCCGGGATTTGAACCCGCGCCCTGCGGGTCAGCAGCCGAGTACCTTAGCCATTAGACCACCGCGGCGGGGCAGACGTGAGCATGATAATAAATACACGGAAGGCTTGTACACGTTTCCGGACAACACTACTGGTGCTGGTATTGCAAATGTTAGCGGTGCCGTCATTACGCAACTAAACAAATTTCGTCTTTTCTGGGCACGTGTGTGGGCGTAACTTTTGTACTTATGTTTAGTGTGTACTACGTTCGTGCGCCTCATCACGTTGTGCTGATTTTGAAGTGACATATCAACCTTCCTCACTCGCGCGTCGCATATCATCGATTCACACTGTATGGAGGTTCTGCCAATTTTTGTTTTAGAAGATCCTGTACAACACTGCTGACAACCTTGGTCACCACTGATTATGTCTACAGCCTTATACAATTCGTGTAAATGACGTGAGACATGAACTGAAGTTTGATGCCCCCTTCTCGCATCTGTTGTTTAAGGCCCAAAACAGTGCAGCGCGTAATCCAGGTGTCGCGTACCGCTGGTGAGCTGCTACAGCAAGCAATGCGTGCTCTGCACTAGTAGCTGCATGCGATCAGTGAAGGCCGTAAATAATATGGGGCGTGATGCTCGTGGTGTCGCTTTCGTAGAGATGTGCACTTCGACAGAGTGCATTCAGTTACACTTTTTTATGCGCGGTGTTTCTTGCAGTGCACATGATGTGCACTGCAAGGCGTTAACCACTAAGCCACCGATGGGTGCCTCCTTGAACGCTTAAACGACAAGCTACTTATAGCTACTACTTACCGCTGTTGGCAGGCATCTCGGAGAGAACTATCGTGTTTTCAGCATTATCAGCAAGATGGCGCAGTGAGCGCGCGGCAGCTTTCACCTCTCACGCGTACTTTGGCCCACAGAATTGAGAGGAGTAGATAATCTCTTGGGTGCTCTTATATCTCGGTGGGGAGGATCACGTCTTGACCGGCGTTGAGCGCACATGGAACGATTCTGTTTTAGTTACCGGGCGCACAAAGGTTGCGGAAATCCTTGCACAGCCTCCGTTTGCGAAAAGGGTGCGCTTTTCAGACACAATGAAGTAACAACTGAGACGCTTATTTGCGTTCATCTGTACCTCCAAGTAGATTTCGTGCGTCATTGCTGCGTGAGAAACGTGGGGCATTTTCGACCTGCTTGCCATTCTGCACGTGACCTTCCAATTTGTTGCTATCGCGTTCACTGATTTGCCTTTGCGGCAAAGCTGTGACTTACTTCACATATGGTTCATTTCGCAAGTGGATTTAGATCCAGGATGGACAGATACCTTGAAGATCACTATTATCTGGACGCCAATTTTGGAAGCTATATAGTTTTCTTTCCGTGTTGTCTATCACTATGTGATGACTGCAGAAGCCTGTGTAGCATAGAACATAGTTGTGGCGAAAATACAAGAGAAAAGCAAGACAAATTATGGGGGGGCTGCATGGAGCCTGCATGCTTAAGACTCCTTCAATTGAGTAAACTATGTCAATATATCGTTACGATGTACTTTTGGGCTAGTTGTGAAAATAACTAGCCAGTAAAAACAACAAACCAGTAGAAAAGGAAGACCCGCAAACATGGCGCTATACATTCGCAGTGTGCATTCAAGTGCATTTAGTTATTTACCATTTCGCTTCTTGGTTTGCTACCTTCTACACAACGTAACAAACAAAGACCAACACGTGAGGTGCAAAACTAAATTAAACGAAGTTCTCAAGCAGAAAACTCAACGTCACCTGAAATCCTGCGGGATTTGGGAGTTTCGACAGACGTCTGAAGAAGGCTTCGCTTCGGTTTCGCCTCGTCACGAGAACTGCAGATACCGGAAGACACTAGCTCAATATTTTTATGCTTCTGGATCCTCGTCCTCCTCCTTTGAATGATGTCAGCTTTTGTGAGGGACGAGGGCGGGCACTCTGCGTCCCTCTCATCTCGAACGTCCTCTTCCGAGATGCAGTGGAGCAACGCGGCAGACATTTCCCTGTCTTTCAAGATCTGCGCGACGCGCGAATTGCTCTGATCAGCGTCTTCGCTAAGCCTTCTGCGATCGGCGACGCTGCGCTTAAACGTACTGGGCGGACTCGCAGCATCATCATAATCAGAGTTGGACACGATTCTCTGACGTGACCTTCGAATCGTTTGCACGCCTTCATCGTCGAAACTGGAGACAACCATGCCATTGGTCTCTCGTAACGCCACTTGTCTCTGAGGCTGCACGGCGTGGAGCGACTCCAGGAGGCCAGTCTCTCTGGTGGACGGCTTGGGAGAATGAGGACTCTTTGAGGGTTCTTGAGAGCTCCTCGGAGGTGGTGTGCGCGGGCTCAGTGAACTGCCTCGCGTGCGGTACTCGATAGGCATATACGTGATCTCAAACTTTTCAATTTCGCAAAATTCTGCCTCCACGTGCGCCAATTCACGCGCTATCCTTTTATCCTCTGCCCGACGCTCTTTTTCGCTCAAGTTATAATACCACGTCCCACAAGGTGCCTTTTTTTTCTTCGTCCTGGCTTTCTTGTTGGCTTTGTCATCCTGTGTAAAGAACAAGAGGAACAGTTGTGTTCTGTTATGACTTGACCGCTATTGTGACATTGATCATATCATATTAACTAATCCATTCTCCACAATCTCTGTCGAAAAAGGGCAAAATCAACATTGCCCCCAAAATAAATGAACAGGTAAAGCTATAAAAGAAAGAAAGTTACAGGGCAACAGCAAGTTCATGGAAAAGTGGCGTCCTTATGCTATAATACTGGCAAGAACGCAAGTATGTCCATATTTGGTCAGCAGTAACCGGAATAAAGAGTCACTTTGAAGAAAACTGCGCCTGATTTTTCATCGCAAATGCTTGTCTAATAATTGTCCTCTAAAAAATTCTTTTTGGAGACGTTTGAATTTTGCTACAGGTACTTCCGAGTACACGGTTGAAGCAATTTGCTTACGATAGCAGTAATAAGGACACTGTTGGCCGGCTTTCGCCGGTGGCATTGCCGTCATTCGACATATATGTATACTTACTTGTACATATGGAAACGCAAGAAAGAAAAAAATATTTCAAGACTCTGGTGAGTGAAATCGAGCGTCTCACCTTTCATTCACGAGAGCGCAGCGTTAGCCACTGAGCTCAGAATGAGCACCTCATTCGACATCGAAACGGCAAGCTGTTAATGCCTACCACGGGATAAATAGCGTGTTTTCAGCATTACCAGCAAAATGGCGTGATGAGCGCACTCTGCGTAAAGGTCGGCATCCAGCTCGTTGCGATGCGCTGATGCGTGCTCGTGTCCCACGCGTGCTTTCCTTCGTGGAGGAAAGTGGCTTTATCTGCACACTTAGCCTGGACTGTAAGCAAAAACTATTCCAGTTTAGGGGTATGGCGGCTCATGACTTCTGAAAACTCTCAAGCGTTCGAAATTACTTCAGCATTCTGCAGTAAAAGGTGGTACATGGCAGTTTTACCCCTACCTCTGAGGCACGTATGAAAGGAATATCAAAATCTAGTTTTACCTCTTGGGGAGTTTTTTTATCACGTGATTTTAAAGACGATAGTCTTTTTTGGGGTACTTCGACGCAAAAATGTTGTTCTGTCTGTCTGTCTGTACATTTGTCTGTTTATCTGCCATAACAGTACCCAAATGGCACCAAGCGATACCCCAAATGGCAAACGCCATTCGCAGCGCCCACCAATACTGCTCAAATTTCAGCGTTACATGTGTGATTTTCAATCAAAAAGCAATTCTGATTGTTGGCCTAGTTGGTATTTTCCTAATGGCATGGTTTGGCCGCAAATCCCACAAACACAAAGTAAAGAAACACACATCAACAGCAACAAGTGGCTTGTGCATGTTGTTGTATGGTGCTTCGCGTTATTTGAGGCCAAAGCAAGTAATTAAAAAGCAATTATTGTGCATATCTCAGGCACCATAACAACACGTCACTATTTTGTATGGGTGTCTTTACATTATAGAAGGCACATAAGCAATTCTAAGGACCGTAGCATTTATCACGCGGCCCTGACAGTGCAACTCGATGCTCAAAAAGGCAAGTGTTTCGAACGCTTTGCTAGAGGAATCGGTGGTGGCTCCTGCCCATCACTTTGCGTTTTACAACTAATCGCCTCCAAGACGGGTGCGCATGCGTTCATTCGTTTTCGAAGATAACTGCCAAACAACGCTCGAGTATAACGTGCCTCGATGCGCTCAGTCACCTTTGCACGGATTGAGATTCTCTAATACAGCGCCTGCAGAATACAATTCACCGATTTTGTCACACAGATCAAATAAACGTTTTGTTCACTCTCTCCAAACGCAAGACTGTGGTCTTTTTACGACTTTTGTAGTGAAACATCCAGAAACCACGCCAATTTTTTAACCCGTGTTACAGAGTTTTTCACCACGTGACTGCAAGCTGCAGCCGTTTCAATAGCCGTGAAAGCATGAAAAGACCACAGATGTCTTTTTTTTGCTGTTCTTGAAAGTTTGGTACGGCATTGTCGCGCCTCATGGCTGACCCCAAGTCAATGGACTTTACTGGAACTGGAAACAACATAAACACAAGAAGCGAGAAAAGCATTCCGTGAACGAAAAAGAAGAGCCTGCTCCAAGAAAATAAAGAACCCGCTGGAAAGTTGTCCTACAGATTTTCGCAAATAGCTGGCTTTTCCTGTCAGGTGGCGCGTGGAGACAAGTGGTGTAAGAAGCTCGTACTGTATATGTTTGGTTGAGCTGATGGATATCGCGTGCTTCTTACATCATCAGGCAGTGCTGTGAACTCTAGGGAAATTTTCCTGGGTCTAGGGTATTCTGGTTGTAGTTAGGGGAAGAGAAAAATTTGTCAACTTCTAGGGAAATTTCTCGCTTCCTCGTGAAGCAAGCACATCGACGGGGGGACGTCCCGCCCACAACCTCCTGTTTGTTCCTTCTTCCACCTTTTCCCTTTTACACCATCTCCCCAGAGGTGCTGTGCCATGCCCAGTAGTGGTCCCGAAGGGTGCAAGAGGGCGACAGGGCCAGTCTCCGTCCCCAAAGCTCTCCTCTTCCCCACTTCATTGCAGTTCATTTTGTACCGATTCGACGTCAATAGGTGACCAGTAAAAGAGCGAGGAATTGTGGAATGCACCGTCTGCTACATGCTTCTGGTTCGAGAAGAGTAGACGACGGCGAACCGCTTCGCCGCAAGCCTTAGATTATTCGGGATTCGTGCTGCGGTCGCACGTTTATCTTCGTCCTCATAAACCACGCTTGGTTGTTCCGCCAATGGCTGCTACAACTCGAGCGTGAACGGCAAACGCAGGTATAATTCCCATAAAACGAAGAAAAAAAAAATTGCCCGCAGCTTCCCTCGGGGGAACACTGAGGAGGATGCGGACCATATAATTGGTTAACGGGGTGTTAAAGTGCGACTTACTTGGGTCGATGGCTAAATTGGTTAACGTGGTTGTGAAATGGGGTGTTAAATTGCGACTTACTTGGGTCGATGGCTAAATTGGTTAACGTGGTTGTAGGAGGGGGTGTTAAATGAGTGAACACGTACACACGTATGCGAAAGGGCGGCGCTGGTCGAAGGGACGTCGATCATTGTGTTTGTGGATTCGTTGGAATTCATTTCACCGCGACCTTGGACGTCGACGCGCCGTACAAACCAACCGACGAGCGGCAACTGAGCGAGCGAGCGCCGACCTTGAGTATATATACAGCTCGACGGCGCATGCCCTGTCAGCTGTTGAATGTTCTCGAAGCGCGACGCCACATGCGCGTCCACTGGAGAATCAGGAGAATTGTAGATGTCGAACGCGGTGTGTAGAGGAGGAAGGGTGCACAGATGGTGGAGGAGTGAAGCGCGCGCGGTGTGTAGAGGAGGAAGGGATGCACAGATGGTGGAAGAGTGGGCGACGGCGCGACGGCGCATGCGCGCGCGTCAGCTGTCGAATGTTCGAGAAGCGGTGTGGACGGCGCGGACGACGCGGACGGCGCACTACAAGGCGCGAGTATAAGATGCTCCGCATCTAAAACGAGGTGGGCCATGACTGTGAACAGAGCTACAGAGACAGGCAGCCTTTGAGTAGGGAACGTTGAAGACAGAGTGTGCGTAAAGCATTTCATCACTGGTACGCGTGCATTCCACCCTAAAAAACGCTTACGGATAAGTTTGACGCGACTATTATATTGAGAAATAAATTGTCGTGCAGGCGCACATAGCGAAGATATTATGGAAACACGCGGGCGAAATATATCTGCCATACGAGATGAGCGCCGGCCATTGCACCCATATTTATGAAAAAAAAAAACGTGAAAGCTTCACTCAAGAGTAAGTTTACACAAAGCACTGGGCGAGTCCATTTGCGTTTATCTTGGTCAAACTGTGTGCCAGGATGGCATCCAAAGGAAAAAGTTTGTTAAACAAGCGCAGGGTTTCGATTATTCGGCGATGTTTATGTCTGCCTGCATTGGTTATGTGCCGTTGTGCCACGCAGCTTGACCAAGATCAGCGTTCAAATAAGCATCTGGCTTCGACTAAGAAGTAGTACATCTTATAGAGCACTGAAGGCTAGAAAAAAATATCTCAACGCGCTCAATAAGTGCGGCGCCTGATATCGATCGACCGATGATGTCTGCCGAAGCAGTGATCCCAAAATGAACTCTTAGCACACTGCTACAGCCATCCGCATCCCCTGAGATCTTTAAAATGGCATTTTTTTTATCTGCAGTAACGTATGATACAATGAAAAGTGTTTTCGGTATCAATTAATCTGCTAGTGAAAGTGACAGTACCCCCCGAACAGCATAAAATCATTGCAGATCGTTTTAGTGCAATAAATAAGTTTTCTCACTGTTCATGGCTTTTGTAGCTTATCATCACAGTCATGGTTATAAAAAATATATACAACTTTTAAAGCACTGACATTGCACGGAGAGTTTTTTTTCAACGGAGCGGTACAAAAATGCTTGCGTGCTACTGCAAACCCGCGTGGGGTGTCGAACCGGAACCCGTCGTATCCCGCAGTTCACTGTGATTGCCCATATCACCGGTCACCTATGGCCTGAATTCCGGTTTGAACCGAAGAAAAAAAAAGTGCTCTCTCCCGAGCCTCCCAAGCACATGCTTTCCTTTACGCCAACCTCCCATTTTTTTCGTCTTTCAGCCGCGGCGGTTTTTTTTTGTTTGTTTTTCTGTGGGTTTCTCTTCTTTGCGAACGCTGTCACATTGCTGGTCAGCTGTCCCATGGAGCCATGTGGCTCTGCTTCTGTTAAAAGCGCGACCAGAGTAGTAGGCTGCATGTGTGCGGTTATTTGCACAGTTGAAGAAAAAAAGTTCTAAAAAAGTAGCTGCTGGAAGACTGCAAGGATATATTTGAAACGAATATATGGCAGTCAACATTTCTAATAAACATACCTTCTCCCAACCATTCAACAGCTTGCGAGGGATGAACTGCCAACTGGCATAATTTGCTTCATGGTGAAACTAATTGTGACAAAATACTGCATCAGACATTATGACGAAGCTTGAGGGTACGTTTTGCAATACATTGTTTATAAGTTATGTAAGCGTTGTTGTGACTTGGGTCTGGTGGGTCTCGTCGTTGGTAGCTGGCCACCCCGTCGGACTCGTTCCTTAAAACGAGGAGCAATGCTTGTACAGGAAAACAGAGAACAAACGTTTATTCACATTAGAGAGAGGTCAATAAGAAGTTTAGTTGCATAGTGGCGTTCGTTGTACATGGCGAGCTCTCCACTCGAAAAAGCTCGTCATGTACGAGATCTCACCATGTACATAATGTATATAAACCTCCTTCAAGTCTCCCTTCCTCCTGCCTCGACAACTTCATCCCGAACCTCCGGTGCCTGCAAACCCCGGTCGTAACAAGTGATTGGCAGCGTTGGGATGTCATTCTCCATGACTGCGAATGACATAGACCGGAGGTCAGCCGAAAGCCCCGGAATTCGGCCGGATTGGTGCAGCGTACCACGACCGCACGTAATCGGGTAAGTGCCTGGCTTTGTGCTTTAGATGTATCGAGTATTTTAGCCTAGACCCGTTAAAAGATAGATATAACCAACAACTGCCTGGCCACTGTGGTTCTTATCTCAGCACTGAGCAGCACTTGATGTCTATCTGATCAAGTAGGTTAAGAAAAAAAAGCTTATGTAATTCAGTAAGAGCTTGTGCGTTTAGCGGAATTTGGAAGGGTGCGTTGCGGGAGAAATTGCGATGTTGGAAAAGCAGAGGAGTGAAAAAGAAACAGAAAACCTGTTAGACAGGGGTATAGGCCACGTAGTGCTACTTGTGTGCTTAAGCTTGTGGGCTCCGCTGTGGGATTTGCCAGGCTTTAATTTCTCCAGACCCAAAATTCAAACGCTGG
Source organism: Rhipicephalus microplus (assembly GCF_043290135.1). Taxonomy (NCBI): domain Eukaryota; kingdom Metazoa; phylum Arthropoda; class Arachnida; order Ixodida; family Ixodidae; genus Rhipicephalus; species Rhipicephalus microplus. The sequence continues at coordinate 442,447,841 of NC_134710.1, forward strand.
CGGGTTTGTGTTGTCACAGCTGAGCCAAAGCAAAGCAGTAGTCATGGATCTCATAAGATTAACGAGGGATAACTTGCCAAACATGTGTTGGGATCTCAATCTACATTTTGAAGACGATATGCCAGCATCTTCTCTAAACTCCGAAGTAATTCGCGAAAGCATAAGTGAAAAGGCGTATATCGAGCACTTCAGGAATATATATTTATTGGATCAAGAAGAGGAAGAAAAGCGCAAGCGGGACAAAGAGAAAGTAAAGTGCAGGAATGAAGAACATATGAAAAAATGCAGGAATTAGATGAGCAGATAGGAATGATGCATCGTAAGGTGTGGCATCGCAGCAAGCACGCCAGACCTCTATAAATGTAACGCACGAACAGTGCGATGTATAGGCGGTGCCATTTAAGGCCGAAAAGGCTACAAGCCGGACATTTGCAGATGGAGTGCACGAACGGTGCGACGTAGCGGCGGTGCCATTTGAGGCCGAAGAGAAGGCTATTACTTGCAAGGACATGGTTGAGATTCTAGCCCGTTCCGAGGGAAAAGAGCTTGCGATCAAAGCAGGGTGTGAACGGAGTTAGGATTAGCAGAGCGTTCCACGAGGATTGAACCTTGCAGCCCTATAGACGATGTTGATGAGCGTCAGATGTGGACGAAAGGCTCCAAAGTTGGCACCAAGGAGTGCGCCAAACAGAGAAAGCGTCCGAAAAACCGAAGCGCAGCAAAACTCGCGATCAGCGCGGCACGTTTGACGAGGACCTTCAAACGGCGTGGCGGATTCGCGAGAAAAGGCCCGTTGTCTTCTCTGACTGGCTTGAATCGCATGCGTCTGAGCGGCCGGTGAGTGAAGAAAAAAAAAAGCGGAATCTACGCGGCCGCGGTCTAATGATGAACTGATAGGCAATCACCAGGACTGTGCGCGCGAGACAGTGGAGGAGCATATCATGAATGAAGAACGTCAAAGTGGGACGAAAGGCTCCCAAGTCTGCGCAAAGAAGCGTGCTCAGGGGAGGAAGCGTCCAAAGGGCAACAGTAAAGCAAAGCTCGCTATGAGCACAACGCGTTTGAGTAAGGGCCGTTCCACGCGCTTCCCGCACAGCCGCAACGCACGTGCCCGGACCCTTGCCGCACGCAAGCGGGGGACCAAGAAGCCAATTGGCGACGCTCTTTCACCCTCTTCTTGTGTGCGGCAGGTGTGCCGGCACATGGGTCGCAGCTGTGCGGGAAGCGCGTGGAACGGCCCTTGGGGCTTCAAACGGTGGAGGGAAATTGTGAGAAAAGAGTCGTTGTCATCTCTGACGGCTCTATTGTATGAACCCGGGCCGCCGGAAAAGAAAAGCGCATCGTATGCGGCAGTGTTCGAATGATAAATTGCTAGGCAAGCATCAGGACAGTGCGCGCGAAAGATTTAGCAAGCATGTGGGTGTGGATGAGCATCAGAGGTGGGCGAAAGGTTCTGCAGACGGCACCAACAAGCGTGCAAAATGGAAAAAGCGTCCTAAAAACAGGCAGGTGACAATCACGACGCGTGCGAGGAATTTGTTGAAATGGTAGCGCAAAATTGCAAGAAAGTTGCCGTATCGTATCGCAAGCGTCCGAGCGGCCAAGGAGCAAGGAAAAGAGAAGTGCATTGTGTGCCTAAGTGATCACAGGGAAAGGGACCCTTCCGTTGTTTTTCCGGCGCATTGGACGGGGTGCGGAACACAAAGGTCGGTGGGTTTCGCGAACAGGAACGGACGACGGCAAATCTGCTTCGAGGAAGGCCGTGGGGTTCGGTAGCAGGATGATTGACTTTTGCGCGTGTTGTACACCACGCTTCTCGAGAAGGTTGTTCCGGGCGTGACCACCACGAGTTCGACTGAAGGTTTTTGAGGACAGTTGTTAGCTTGTCAAAAATATTGACTCAGAACTGTTGAAAGGAATGTTATAATTGTTACTTATGTATAAAACTTATGTACTTATGTACACTACTTATGTACAAAACAACTATGTTTTGAACATAACTAGTTTGAACTTACTTTTCGTTAGCGTTCTATTGTTTTGGTAGCCAATATGCGTTGTATATATATATATCTAACGGAAGGAAGGGGACGGTCAGCCTTTCGTCGCTCTATCGACAGCATGTTTGATGGGCCGCGGGAGTGCGAGGTCCGTGGCTCGCTAATATTAACTGAGCGAGTGTAAGAACTCTGTTTGCCAGCGAGGAGCTTTGCGGAGGTCGGAGGCGAAGCGAATGGGTTTTGCCATTGTTCCATTTCCCGTTCGCCAAGAAAGACCCACAGGAAGCGACACCACGCGTTCGGCCGAAAAGGAAGTAGACAGCAGTAAGCTTTTGACGATGGTCACTAGTAGATTTGTTTTGTTTTGAAGTTAGCTTTTGATGATTTAAGTTTGTTTTGGATTTTAGAATGTGTTCTTCAAGTATGTCGGCTACTACATAGTGTTTAGGTAACCCATTTTTGGTTTCGTTCATTTCTTAGGCGCTGTACGATTTTCTAAGGTAACCGTTGTACGATTGCATAAACGACACGCATAGAAGCCCGCGTCATGGTAGATACGTGTGAATAAGCAGGGGCGACGTTATGAACTAAGTACGACTGAGTGTAGCAACGCAAAGATATTTCTTGCAAGTTTTTTCGGGGTTCATGTGAAAGATTCTTTTGTTAATGTAATGTTGTATTTGCATGTGTCCGGTTTGGAAGCAAGAAATGCTAGTTCATGAATTTATGTGTATGCTTTCTGAGAGTAGTAACAGCAAGGGGAAGAAAAATTGTAGTTTATCCACGCAGAAGCACTATGACGTCGTGCATTTGCGAATGTGGATGTTCCTGATGGAGGTGCAGCGTGACAGTTGTCTCTTCGTCAGCTCTGAGGAAACTGACGACTAGCTTTGGCGGCACAAAATTTTGGGAACTAAAAGATTGCGTGATGCAAAAGGCTTTATCTTATGAGTATGATACCTGGTAGGTTACAGCGGATTACTCACGCTAGAACACAGCTATGACACGGTGAGAGCATCACTTGAAAGTTAGCTTTCTTGAAATCAGTTAATGGAAATATTATTCTCGAATTGGGATTGAGAGTATTGGCGGAAGCTCAGAGAAATATTCCAATTGTTGCTATGTGTATGGTACTACTACTTAAGGAAGGTTGTTTTTGGAGAATTAGGACTCGATCTGTCCTAATTGTCTCAGTACGGGCAGTCTCAGTACGGACTGTCTCAGTACGGGCAGGGTGCTTCCCGTGCCTGTCGTGGTGTGTATAAATGCTTTTCCCAGAAGAGTGCCACAAGGAACGAGCGAGAAATAGTCCTTGGCTGGGCGTCATCGGCAGTGGCCTAGAGTCCCCCTCAGGTCGAATCTCCCGCCGGTGAACGAGCTGTTGTGACTGGCGCCGGAGCTGACGAGGGAGTGGCGCTCTTTCGATCTTTAAACAAGTAGCCGACAAGCCCGCTGCCTATGACAACCAGGTATTGTCCCTTCTAGCCGGAGGGTCACACGTGTCGCCACGACACCGTAAGCCGTTCGAGAGAGGACAACAAATACAGCGACCACGGCGGCCGCTGCAAATTGCCCAGCTAATTAAGCGAGCAGTTCGGCGGGTCCTTTTATGTATGCTGTCATGAGCTTGAAACCCCTCGACCAGCGGCACACACTAGACGAGGAAGAGCCGCGCTGGCGCCACCTTGAACTGCAGGGTCACGCCTCAATATTGCACGTTCACGTGGACCGTGCATGCTCGTCTCCCTCGCCGGTTGTGTGTGATCTGCGATTAGACAGTACCATCTGCGCGTGTTCTCTGATCTAGGGATCTGGGGAGCACATACCCTTTATAATGAGCCAACCGGCTCATTCGAAGGAGCGCCATGTAGAGGAACGCAAGATTCGAGAGCTCTCCATGTAAGAAAGAGCTCATTATGTACATAATGTAAATAAACTTTTTTCAAGTTTATCTTCCTCTTGCCTCGACAACTTCATCCCGAACCTCCGATGTCTGCAAACCCCGGTCGTAACAGATTGATGATATGTGGGGTTTAACGTCCCAAAACCACTATATGATTATGAGAGACGCCGTAGTGGAGGGCTCCGGAAATTTAGACCACCTGGGGTTCTTTAACGTGCACCCAAATCTGAGCACACGGGCCTACAACATTTCCGCCTCCATCGGAAATGCAGCCGCCGCAGCCGGGATTTGAACCCGCGCCCTGCGGGTCAGCAGCCGAGTGCCTTAGCCACTAGACCACCGCGGCGGGGCTCGGTCGTAACAGAGTGCATCACATCATGGTAATATGAACACCACGAAGCTAGCAGTTTCTACAGGAGAGTCAAAAAGTGCTAAATGAATAAAAAAACGGAATATCATTTAAATGCAGAAGTTATGTGTTACATGCTAGTATACATATTTGGGACACTTTCTCGCGTTCAGCCTGGCAAAGCGTTCTTTTTTTTTGCCACAAATCAAACAAGAGTTATGGGGGAGTAAAAATGCAGGTAATGCTTGTTACAAAGCTTAAGTCGCAAGAGCAGACGCACCAAGCTTAATTTTAAAATGATACATTATGAGTGCGTTATGATCGGAAAAACTGGTTGAAAGAATTCTTTATTGGATAACAGTTCGAAATGTCCTATATGTCAATAGCGTGTTTTTCCTCTCGAATTTCTCCTTGAACACCTAATTCTAAGCTACTTATGCGTCAGGACGATAGAAGTAACCCTGCACTTTGACTTCAGCCCTTTAAAATTGCTCTTGCTTGCTTCCGTGTTTGCGTTAAACACGCAAGCAAAATCGCTTTCGTGCAGTGTTCTTAAACATTGATTGATATGTCGGGTTTAACGTCCCAAAACCGCTATTTGATTATGAGAGACGCCGTAGTGGAGGGCTCCGGAAATTTAAACCACCTGGGGTTCTTTAACGTGCACGCAAATCTAAGCACACGGGCCTACAACATTTCCGCCTCCATCGGAAACGCAGTCACCGCAGCCGGGATTGGAACCCGCGCCCTGCAGGTCAGCAGCCGAGTACCTTAGCCACTAGACCACCGCGGCGTGGCAGTGTTCTTAAATATAATTTACCCTTCTTTGGCCTACACGCAATTCTTTGTAATATATGTACTGTTTCTTGAAATGTTCTATGGTTGAGTGTAGACACAGAATGATTGCTTCTCTCTTGGTTATTTGTGTTGTAGAGAAGCCGCCGAACACTGAAATGGGTCGAACTGTCAAGTGCTTTCTAGTGGGTCTACCCAAAAAGAACGCCGCTCGCGCGGAGAGTCCGTGCTTGGCCCACCAACCGGCTGTTCAACAATCGGCTACTATCATTCTCTCTCCAATCCGTCGAGCGATTGAACAGGAAATAGCGGAGGTAATGCCTGCATACCACTCCGACAGCCTCCGGCTCCTGCGCCCCTGAGTTACGCGCAAGTGGTCGCCAGGCCACCTCAAGTCGTTCCAGCACCCGCTCCTCTGACCTACACCGAAGCTGCCGCTCGACCTCCGTCCTTTGCAGCGGGTATGCCTGCTATGTATGTTGACGTAACCCCTCAGCCTGAGCTTCAGTCCACCATGCAGCCACCGTTCTGTCCATCGGCCCTTGCGACATGGGTGAGACCTAACCCGGTGAACAGATGGCGCACACCCGACAACCGACCCATGTGCTTTGCGTGCGGTTACGCTGGTCACGTGGCCCGTTATTGCCATCGCGTACAGCCGGCTCCAATCTCTTCACCTGTTGCTGGCCAACTCAGCCGCCCTTATTGCGAAGAACCGCCGTCTATGCCACCTCGGTCTCGCCCAGGTCCATCTCGAAAATCGCCGTCTCCACGACGTCGTTCCCTGTCCCCCATGCGGCCAAGTGCGGCTGCTCATGAGCAGGAAAACTAGTCGTCGCAGTCCCAGAAGCAAGGACTGCGACGCTATCGCATTGTGAAAGCCCTCAGAGCCGCCCCCCTAATGTCAGTGACGAGCTTGTGGACGGTGTTCATGCATCTGCTCTTATTGACACTGGAGCTGCGGTATCAGTTATACCGCTTGCTTTGAGAAGTGACGACGCAAATTTCTGGGTTGTCCCTTCGTACCACTAACTTACATCGTATTCATCCTACAGCAGGCTGCACAGCTCGCGTTGTCGTTCAGGACGTTCTGTATGTCGCCCGATTCATCATCATTCCTGCATGCTCTCATGACGTCATCCTGGGATGGGATTTCCTCTCCCGCAACGACGCCGTCATTCATTGTGCCGCCGCCGAAATTGAACTCTCGCCCTTCTCGCATTTGACGCCAGAAGACGGTCCCTCGACACTGAGCAAGATTCTTGTGAAAGACGATACTATAGTGCCTGCAAGATCGACGATGGGTGTATCGGTCTACTCCACCGGTCTCTCCGACACAATTGCGCTGGTTTCGCCATCCGACCGTGCTTTCAGAAGGGTTGCTAGTACCTTTCGTGACCGTGCAAATCACCCAGGACAACGCCGCTATTTTCGTGACCAACCCATTTCCGTACAGTTTTACCTTGGCTCGAGGGGAATGTCTCGGCAGAGTGGAACCAGTCGACGACGCACAAGTCCTGGACGTACCCGAAGACTCGCGTTGTCCCGATTCGCGTACCATCAATGCTGTTACTACTTCTGACCCATCATCTCATGATGTATTTGGCCCATACATTGATAACTTTACGTCAGTACAGCGTTCCCAGCTTCTAGACCTGTTGCAAGAATACCGTTCTTTCGATGTCGGGCGAAGTTCTCTCGGTCTCGCGTCCACTGTTACACATCGTACCGACACTGGTGCCCATCCACCATTACGGCAACGTCCATACCGCGTGTCGCCTGCTGAACGCCGGGAAATTAACGAGCAGGTTGACGATACGCTCCAACGTGACGTCATTCAGCCGTCGGACAGTCCATGGGCGTCTCCCGTTGTCCTTATTGCGAAGAAAGATGGTTCTGTGTGGTTCTGTGTAGACTACAGACGGCTCAATAAGATCACTCGCAAGGATGTCTACCCACTGCCGCGCATCGATGACGCAATCGACAGCCTTCACGGAGCCCAATTTTTTCTTCTCTCGATCTGCGCTCGGGGTACTGGCAAGTACTCCTGGCTGACGACGCTCGACCGAAGACTGCCTTCATCACACCCGACGGCTTGTACGAATTCAATGTCATGCCGTTTGGTCTGTGTAATGCACCTGCGACATTTGAGCGCATGATGGACACCATTCTGCGCAACTTGAAATGGCACACGTGCTTGTGTTACCTCGATGACGTTGTTGTCTTCGCTCCAGATTTCCCCACGCATCTCCAACGTCTAAAACAAGTTTTCGCACGTGTGAGCAATGCCGGCTTGCAACTAAATCTGAAGAAGTGCCGCTTTGCAGCACGCCAACTCACCATCCTAGGGTGCGTCGTGTCCAAGGATGGCATTCTTCCTGACCCAGCCAAGCTTCGGGCCGTGACCGAATTCCCAAAACGTGCGTCCGTCAAAGAACTGCGTAGTTTCGTGGGCCTGTGCTCATACTTTCGACGCTTCATATGAAACTTTGTCACGATTATATCACCGCTGACGAAGCTTCTTGGAAGTAACGGGCCCCTCAATTCGTGGTTGTCAGAGTGCGACGACGCGTTCTTGAAGCTACGCCATTTGTTGACGTCTCCTCCCATTCTCCGCCACTACGACCCTACGGCCCCAACGGAGGTGCACACGGACGCCAGTGGTGTAGGCCTCGGCGCTGTCCAGGCGCAGCGCAAACCCGGGTTCCCTGATTATGTCATGGCATATGCAAGCCGTACGCTCACGAGAGCCGAGACAAACTACACCATCACAGAAAAAGTGTGCCTGCTGTTCGTCTGGGCCCTTACAAAGTTTCGACCCTATTTGTATGGTCGCCCATTCGATGCCGTCACCGACCATCATGCACTATGCTGGCTGACATCGTTGAAGGATCCCTCAGGCCGCCTCGCCCGTTGGTCTCTTCGCTTACAAGACTACGACATCCGCGTGCTCTACCGCAACGGACGCCAGCATGCTGACGCCGACGCCCTCTAGTACTCCCCTCTGCCTGAAGCTGACGTGCTCTGCTCAGTATCCTCGGTTGCTGTTTCTGCCATTCAAGTTGACATCATCGCTACCGAACAGCGAAAGGATAATTGGATCGCCCAACTGATTGACTTGCTCTCTGATCCGTCCGCAACGCCATCCACGCGTGCCTTGCGTCGTCGAGCTCACCATTTCGCCATTCGTGACGGCCTCCTACACCGACGCAATTACGACGCCGATGGCCGGCAGTGGCTACTCGTGATACCCCGCAGTCTGCGGTCGGAGATGTGTGAATCCTTCCATTCTGATCCACAATGCGCGCACTCTGGGGTATTCAAAACCTACCATCGCATTAGACAACGCTACTTCTGGCGTGGGATGTATCACTACGTTCAGCAGTTCGCTCACTCCTGTCTCACTTGCCAACGCCGCAAACCGTCCGCACACATGTCACCAGCCGGTCTGCAACCATTACCTTGCCCTGACCGTCCGTTTGGGCGCATAGGTATCGATTTGTATGGACCACTCTCTCAGACGTCCACTGGCAACCACTGGGCCATCGTTGCCGTAGATCATTCTGGACAACGCGATATGCCGAAACCGCCGCTCTCCCTGTGGCTACTGCACGTGATGTTGCGTCCTTCCTACTGCATCGATTCATAATGCGCCACGGTCCACCCCAGGAGCTTCTCAGCGATCAAGGCCGTGTCTTCTTGTCAGAAGTCGTCGACGCCATTCTCACTGAGCGCCATTCTGTCCACCGCAAAACTACTGCTTACCACCCGCAGACGAATGGTCTGACCGAACTCTTTAACCGCACCCTCGGCGACATGCTGTCGATGTACGTCACCGCCAACCACACGAATCGGGATACTATACTGCCCTTCGTCACCTACGCCTACAACAACACCTCTCAGAGCACGTCCGGTTTTTCACCTTTCTTCTTGCTGTACGGAAGGCACCCGTCACACACCATCGACACGATACTCCCGTACACACCGGATCCATCTGAGTGTACACCAATTTCCGAGACCGCCAGGCTTGCTGAAGAGTGTCGCGAGCTTGCCAAGACCTTTACGATGCACGAGCAAGAGCGGCAGAAGAGTATTCGTGAAGGCTCCGCCAGTTCAGAGCCCACGTTCCTTCCCGGTTCCCTTGTATGGCTCTCGATCCCAACCTCTGTAGCTGGCCTTTCTTCTAAACTACTCCCGAAATATGAAGGTCCCTACCGTGTGATCAAGCGCACATCTCCAGTCAACTATCTTATCGAGCCAATTTAACCATCTTCGGACATGCGCCGTTGCGGGCGCGACATAGTCAACGAGGAGCGCCTGAAGGCTTACTATGACCCGCTCGTAGTGACAAGCTGTTAGGTCGCCAGGCGGCTCCCTCTTCGACCCCGGGGTAAGTGTAGAGAAGCTGCCGAACACTGAAATGGGTCGAACTCTCAAGTGCTTTCTAGTGGGTCTACCCAAAAAGAACGCCGCTCGCGCGGAGAGTCCGTGCTTGGCCATTACTGTCGCCATTGTGTATACTCGCTGTGTGCTGGCTAATAAACGCCATAACAGTGTAAAGTGCAGTGATACCACTTGTCCTTCTCGACTTCTTCTCCCAATGTTATGACCGCTTTACCTTTGTGAATTCATGGAATAAAATATTGTTTAGAGCCCTGAATTTGTACTGCAACAATTTTTCACCTTTAGCACAGTAATTTCAATGAATACTTTGAAACGAATGCACCTTTATATCATCAAAGTGAACTTTCAAATATCTTTTCACAGCAGGAACACTTTGCTCCTCAAAAAAAGAACTGTTCAGAAAAACCTAGAGAGATCTAATTTTTTTTTTCTTCAGAGAGGAAAAAAGTGGCTCCACATGTTGACAGAACTGTCATCGAGTGACCGTGCGTTTTCGAGCGTGAGCCTCCGAACATATCCGTCACGGATAGCTCGCTTCCTTTGGAGAATGCGAAGAGCTGCCAGCGGTAACAAAATCAAGCTGGTGTCATCGTCAGTGGTTGCTTCCTGGAGAGTGACTAGTTACAACTTCGAAGTGATAAAGAACAGGCTTCATTATTTGTACTTGAACTGGTATAGCGCATTACGGGGAAGAAGAAACGGCCGAGCAGACCGACACAACAGGACAGAGCGCTCTGTCTTCTTGTGTCGGTCTGCTCGGCCGTTTCTTCTTCCCCGTAATGCGCTATACCAGTTCAAGTACGACGAACCAACTCGCCCAATCTTCAACACTTGAGGCTTCTATATGTCGTCGGAAACAAGTCGGCCAGTGGCTAGTGCGAGTCCGTCGCCGAGGTAGGTGAAAAAATCGTCACATAGATTTGGTTCCACAGGAGACGATGTCTGCTGGGGTAAAGTGCAGCCCGAATTGTCCTCAACTGTTGTGAAACAACATCTAGCGCGAGGCGAGCACCGATACGAGTCGGAGAAAACAAACGCGTGGCCGCCGGTGAGCACAGGTGAAAACCCGGATGGTGATCCGCCTGTTTCGTCGGAAGTACAGTGCCGGCCAGTAAACGCGCGAGCGCGTGGCGGCGCTCCGCGAAGCGCTACTGCCGCCAACGTGGCCTCACATCGAACAAAAGCGTGCGCAGGCGCGCCAGTGTCTGCAGGCACGGCTTGGCGTCGTCTGCTACGATGCTCGCGCTCTAGGGCGCGCCGAGCTTGCACTGCCGTGAAACAAGCTTTGGTTACTATTCCACGTATTTTGTGCAGCCCTTGCAACTTTTAGTTTCGCATTATAAAGACGTGCCAGACGCTAAGCCATCTTCATCGAGTAAAATACAATTGTCCCATCGCGTACACGCGCACACGTCGCTTTTAGAGCTGCTGAAGTTAACGAATACTTATGACTTTTTCTCATATTTTCAAACCATCCAGCACTGTAGATGAAAATAAATTACCTGATTTTCATGCTTCGTTTGCAGCGAGAGGAAAAAGATTGTGAAGTTGCACCCAAAATATTGACGACACCAAGTCTCATTTGCTGCACAATGAAAGAACGATAACAAATGGGCGCATTTTCACGTCCTGTTGTATCGTTTTATTAGCAAAGCGATGGCTTTCATTACATTTATGCTATCCCAGTAGTAAGCGTACTTGTAGTTTCATTTCTGCAGGGATGTTGGCTATGGAAACTCGTAATATGGTGTTACTCTGTGATCACACTCGCACTTGTTGCAATATTCCTTGGGGTTTTGTGTCCCTGAACGTCCTGTAACTATGTGATTATGAGTGACGTCGTCGTCGAGGGCCTGGGAATTGGAATCAACGGCACCCGACTTTAACTACACGGGTCTCCAGCAATTCACTTTCACCGAAATGCGGCCAACATGGCCACGGGGCATTATACCCGGCAAATGGCTTTGCTGCATTGACCTTCAGAAAACATAGGCGAATTCCGGGGCTCTCGGCTGCATGCATTGAATACAACGATAAAACGTCGCCTACATTCAGCGGCCTTTAAAACAGGAGAGCCGTCCAAAGGCTGATAGTGAGAGCGGTCCACAAATAGAGGTGCCTTGCGTTTGCCCAAGAACATGAGCACTGGGCTGACGAGTAGCAAAATGCCGTTTTAGCCGACGAGTCGACATTACCACAAGGTGCGTATAAATGCCGCGTGTGTGGAGCTAGGACAGCTGCCGGTGAGAAACAGCTCACATGAGGCGAGAAATTGGTACGTAGTACGTTTAGATCGAAAATTCGTACTATATCATAATCGCGTTCACAGCTTAACATAAGGCGAAATATCGAATCTTTAATTTTTTTTCAGAAATATAGTCACAGAGAATACAATTCACTGAAATGTGAAATGCATTGTTTCAACAGCCAAACCAGTCATCTTTTTCGGAAGTAAGCTTGGAGTACGACATTACAACCAATGCTTTTATGAAATTGCATTTCTAGATTTCAACTTCGCCCAAAACTCAATTCTGCACGTTACTCCAACATCTCTCATCGTAAAACAGGGTGTTAAACACCCGCAGATGAAGGCACACAGCATTTTGTGCTCCAAAAGTTGAAATGCACTTGTTAAAGCTTCAGAACGTTTACCGAGTGTGTTCATGCATAACCGTTCGCTCTAGCCTGTAGCAGGCTAGAGCGAACTAGCTCAGGCCGACCTCTCTGCCTTCTAATAAATTCTCACTCTCTCTCTCTCTCATGCATAACCGGAAGTCCAGACATGTGCGCAATGTTGTATTTTTTTTTTGGTTTTATAAGAAAACCAAGCTCCACAAAAACATTCGTTTTCCTTTGGATATATGCTTGACTTCATCCAGCGGGTAGCAGCAGCCAGTCACCGTTCGTTTATGAGTGCATGTCTGGTGCACACTCCCACCGGCCGGCTGTGAAACCGGAGTTAGGAAATAGAACAAGTTGACCGCTGACATGTGCTGTTCAGTCTTCGACGATGTGTCACCATGCTTTCTAAACGGGCCTTTTCCTGACGGCAACTTAATATTGCCATTCGTTTACTCCCCCCTCCCCATACAGAAGTCCAGAAACATTGGAGCATTTCCGGAGTCTCGGTATGTAGAAGTTCTTGAGTGGCGTGCGCGATCTCCAGACCTCGGTGTTATTGAGAACATGTGGAGCCCCATAAAAGCGTCTGTATTACAACGGCAGCTCGTTTGACTCATGGCGGATGCACTGTGGACCGCTACAGAAAAAGTGTGCAAGCAGCGTAAAACCAACCACGGCCTTTGCGCAAGCCGTAAAGCTCTCTGCTCTGCAGGATGGGGGCCGTCATTGATGCTGCCGGAGACGTCACCCGTTACTGAAGCAAAAAGCGCTCAAAATAGAGTTTATCGCAAAGCCGCGATGCCTGTTAATATGGTGTCGCATAAAAGCAGACCCGCAATTTTGCTCACGCTCATGCTGCGACGTCAACAAGGAGTGTGCGCGGTGTCAGATAGCCTGATGTTTCAGCCACGAGAATTCTTGGCCATTATTGTTCTTGAATAAACTTTTGATCTATTTTTGTTTTATAAAGCTCCATTGTGTCGTTTTATTGTTCACGTGAAAAAATGGTGAAATATTCGTGTTTACAAAACACGCAAATGAATATTCCTTATCAGTGAGTGTTATGCAAAAGAGTTGCGTTATAAGTATTTGCTTCACGTTCTAAAGTGAACAGCCCAACTGTTTTATATATCATCGGATGACACCCCTCACGCCACCACGCGCCTGCGATCGCGACCGTAGAACAATTGCGAAGGACTAACCCTCAACACGCTCCCTCTAAAAATGCACGTGAAGTTATCGTACTCGATAGACCCTTAAAGCCGACACTGAAACGTCTGCGCTAACGTTGCCTTGGGAAGTATTTAAGAAATGGAGATATTCCTTCCACTTCTAACTCAAAAATAACTATTTATTAGCTTATATTCAAAGCTGTGAAACTGCATTTTTTAAGTATTTCTACTACAAAGTGCACTGCACCAGCGATCGTAATCTGGCGGTCTCCAAGTTGCAACACTAAACCTAAAGGCTGTTTTGGCTGCAGGAAATACGTCACATTGTAAGCAAAGTGTGTTTCATGGCAGTGGAAGCTCTGCGCACCAAGCGCGCGAACATTGTAGCAGACGATGCGAAGCCACGCCTGTAGGCACTGTCGCGCCGGCGCAGGTTTGCTTCGATGCGCGGCCGCGCTGGCGGCAGCGGCGCGCCGCCTGTACATAGCACGGCCACGCGCTCGCGCGGTCACCCTAACAGTGGCCAGCACTGTACACATACGCGTCAACTGCCCCCTAAAACGCTGCACATTGTGGGCTCGTATTTTACATTTGTGTCTGAAATCGCAACGGAATTTGCACAGCTGGGATCGCCAGCTGTCTTATCGCATAGCAGTACTCCTAGAAAAGGCCTATAGCGCGCCATCGGTACATACGTGACACCGCTCTTCTACGCCCGTTGTCCTGAATACGTGCTACTACTTTGTTCGCGCACCGCCGCTCAATGAAAATAATTGATTTGCAGTCGTTTTTGTGTGCACAGGTATATTTTGTGGAATTGTTCATCAGCAGCGTTAACACTGGTGAGACGAATAGGCCGTTGTGCCACCTTAATTATTCAATAATCAAAAAGGCGAGATCGTGTGGGCTCAAACTAAAGGCTCATTGTGACTCGTGGTGACTTGCAGCCCACCATAAGTTTGCTCTTGTACTTTGAACCGTCATTGTTCGTCGATGCAAAAAAAAGCTCTCCTACCGGCACTCCGGCACTACACGGCAGATCAAACTGTGTTGATATATACCGGATTGTCGAAGTACGGTAGCGTGACTCGTGCCGTCTAATCAGTGGTGCTTTATGCTACATTTGTTGTGTGCGTGTTTGTTTACATGTTAATCTCGATATTTTGTGCTTATCTGTGCATCAGCAACAGCCAGCGTTGTCTCTACTGGTTCTCAAGACTTCTGCCTTGCTGAAATGCCTTCTCGGTGAAGCTTGCTTTTGAAGACGTGGTAGTGGAAGCGTCTTGTAGCAGAGACCAATCCCCCGCCGCAAGAAAGCACCCCAGCCCTTCAGTGACATCGGGAGCTCCTGATTTCGAGTTTGATGCTACATCGGGTGACTCTGAAGCCTTCATACCTGCTAAACATTGTTGTCCAAGACGGAATTCTTCGACATCGCCCAAGTGAGGACACTCACATACAACAACATCTAGATCACGACTGTAACCTACGTGCCTGTTGACGTGACGGTAAGCCTCAATGCTGTCTCCAAGTAGAAGCTACAGGACTGTTTCTTCAACTTTGCCCCTGGTCTTGTTCAAGATGTTCGTGTGGACCCGCGGAAGATTATCACAGCTGTTGACACAACAGATGAGAAAAAGGTGCAAACCCTGCTTGGTCTATCGCAACTCTGTGGTGTCAATACGTGGGTGTTTTTTTCCCAGGGTGCAAAAGTAACACCTCGTGTTATATCTGACGTCGACTTGGAACTTCAAGATGATGTTTTGAAGAGCTTTATTGTTTGCGCACCTCCATGCAAAAACATCAGCGTCCGCATACTAAGCTCGTCAAAGTGTGTCAAGGTTGTTTTCGAATTTGAAAGGCTTCCTAGTCGCATAAAGGCTGGTTTAGTGCGATACCCAGTTCAATCCTCCGTACCATGGCCGTTACAGTGTCGTAAATGCCTAAAACTTTAACATGTGCAGGGCTTCTGCATAAGTGTTTTGGTTTGTGCCAAATTTGGCGGAAAGCACAACGTAAAATTTTGTGACAGCTCGAAATCTCGGTGCCCTAACTGTAACGGCGAGCACTTGGCAACAGGAAAAGAATGTCCCACCTTGATGAAAAAAATTGAACGTTCTGAAAACAAAGAGCCAAAGATAAAGCATCGGGAGAGAAGACAATTGCAGTATGCGTCCACCTGCTGTGAACGGCAGAACTGATGTACCTACACTTACGACGTATAGCACCAAAAACGTACGTCAGAGGGAAGAGCCGAAGCTGAACTTCTCCCTCTCGGCAATATCGTGGCCGGCGCTTCCACAGAAAACGTCTGATGCGGTCACTGAAATGATCGCTTCTTGCAATGCGTCGGAACCAGCTTCTACTAAGGCCCTGCCTACAGTGGAAAATATTTCAAACAAAACTAACTCTGTCGAAGACGATGCCCAGCTCATAATCCCACTTCAAATGCTTGTCAATGTCAATACGTTAATGATTTCCTGTCACCAGACACCAGCAGCACTAGCCGCAGAAGAGCTTTTGGAGGCGCTCGTCCCAGTTCGCGATGGCCTTCACTGAAAACAGTATGAACAGTCGAAAGCCCCGCCCCTTCGTGCTGCAGTGGAATGTCCGATCATTACAGCCGCAGCATTCCGACCTGGTGTGAAGGCTCCTCGCTATCATCACCCCACCATATGGTATAGCGCTTCAAGAAAGCAATGTAATCAAATATGAACTAAGACTTACTGGTTTCATCAGCGTTCACAGTAATGCAGAACGCACAGTGCCGGCATGTAGGTCTTTCTATCGCACGGGCGCCTTGAATTCGTGAAATCTATCAAAAGCTTCTTTATATGTGCATGCTGGCCTACATTTCTCGGTTATTCAAACAAGTGATACCCGTGATAATATCAAATCTACGGCTGTTGCTGTGAGTCTTAAGGACACAACTACGACTTTGGCAAGCGCATACTTTCGACGCTCGTATCTTCCGACTGTACGTTACTAGAGTGTTTGATCTCTCGGTGTGGCCCGTAATTTGTTATATTTGGGGACTTCAATGCTCACCATTCACGCTGGTGTTCCCGTCCACAAACATCCGTGGGGTGGAGAATAATGAACTGATTATCAAGCATGATCTACAAAAACTCAATGGCGGTTCACCCACATTTGTCGGCAGAGGCAAGGAAAATTCTGACATAGAACATGCGATATCAGCCAGAGATGTGTGCATTGCCTGGTCATGTGAAGCTGATCCATCGGGCTCAGATCACCTTTAATTTTGTAGGCTCCGGAACATACTCTTAGCCGTGAGACAACCACCTACAGAGTGACGAACTAGGCAAGTTCCACCATCTTTTTTTTCCGAAACGCCATCACACGACATGTTCAAACTGGTGAGTGAGTGCTTACAACAAGCTACAGCGCGACCAGCGAGAAAATTAGGTAAAACAAACCGTGCTCTTTAGCTTTTAAGGCTTGGTGCGTGTCGACGCCACGCATACAAGAGGCCTCAGCGCTCTAAAATGAGATTGAATTGGACGGCGTATAACCGCTTAGATGGAGCCATATACGGCGATACTCAAAACAACTTCGTCGAAATAGCTGGGTTCCATTATATGTAGTTCACTACATACGGCAAGCGGCTTTTGAAGTATATGGCAGATACTGAAAGCTCTCCGTGCCCCAGATATCTGCATGAATCCTATTTCAACTTTGTGCATAACGACCGGAAGAGCTTGGAGAACTTTTTGTTCGTCCTACACTCTTAAAAACTTAGTAAAAAGGTAGCAACTGAAAGCAAATCGGTAGTAACTGCGCGTTTACTACCTTTTTTTGACCGTTACTGCCCTTTTGCTACCTGTTTACTACCTACATTAGTAAACAGTTACTACCTCCAACCGTTACTAACTTTTTGCGACCTCTTTACTACCTACGTTAGTAAACAGTTAGTAACTGAAATGAAAGAAGTAGTATTTGCAGCCGTCACTACCTATCTTGCCCCGTTACTACTTTTTTGCTGCCCGGCTTTTGACTATCTATTCCAAAATGGTGTGTGAATGTGATTCTGATAGTTTGAGAGGAAACGTCTCGACGTATATTTATTACACGAAAAATGACGCATAAGGTATCCATAGATCAAGGAAATACATTTTGTTTTAAATTACTCAACCGAGATATGTAAACGTCACTCTGATATTGTCGAAACGAAGAAGTACAAGTTTACGAACCATAAGCAAGTGCTACACGCCTTGTAATAGACAATCGCAACAAACTTAGTAAATTACAGCACATATTAACAAGACCGGCAGATCAAAATAACCAGACGGTCACAATTAGCCCCGAGGAAATTCACAGTTAATCCACTGCAGCGTGTCTCCAAATATTATCATTGTTTTGGCGCGTGAAACCCCCAAAACAATTACTATTTTTTAAACGCTGATTGATTAGTCGTGTGAAGGATTCAAATACACTGTGAATGAGTTTGGTACATTGGTTCGGCCACTGTACATAATGCTTTTTGTGGCCATTTTATAATAAATGAATATTAGATATAATTTTTGTAAGTGAGGCTCATTAAAAGGCTTGTGATACGTCACCAAACACACGTAGCGAGGTAGTATAATATTGTGATTGGGGTTTATATTTGTTATAATTCATACTGAAACGCAAGTGCTCCCTTGTGCAGACATGCCCCTGCGAAGTAGGGGTTATATATACCCCACACTTACTTCTTACTGCATGAATACGTAAAAAAACTAGTGAACTTGTTTTGTCTATGCATTTTTCACATTCATGGCACACCACGCTTCTTACGCGAATTTACCTAGTTATAAGACATTGATTAGCCAACATTAGCAGTGGAGGAATAATATGCCAAAATGAATGAACTACATAGTATTGGTTACTGCTTTTTTGAAACCTTTAACGGTTACTGGCAATGGGTAGTAACGGCTAAGGTACTAACAGTTACTAACTGCTGGTAGTAACAGCAGAGGTAGTAACTGTTACAACCCTCGCCATTACAAACTGCGCTGACTACCAGGGTTGTAACATGTGACAAACCATTACTACCCCAAAGTTAGCGAGTACTACCACCTTTTATCTAAGAGTAGGTCAAGGGACAAAACGGACATCTGCCTTGATTCCCTAAGTCCCGCAATATTTTGCCATGGTCCTGCCTGTCGGATGGATGAAGCAGATTTCACTTTCCAGGAGCTGCGCCACGCACTGTGCCTATCGTATCGCTGCACAGCCCCAGGTGAAGATCGTATTACGTGCCAAGCCTTATGAAACCTCGATGAAGCCTTCCGTGAGTACATTTTGGGTGAATATGACAAAGTGTGGCAAACGTGTGTGATCCCTGTTGAACAAAAATCATCCATCGTGAAAGCCATCTTAAAGCCCGGGTGCCCTGCAAAGTTCCTGAAGGCATACATGCCCATTTACTTAACTTATAACGTAAAAAAGTTGATGGAACGAATGGTACTGTTTCGCTTAGATGCCAGGCTACAGGAGCTAACCTTTTTCCCCGAAGTTATGAGTGGCTATCGTTGGCATCGTTCTATCATCGATAGCATCGCAGATCTCTTATATCATCGATTGAGCCGGCTCGAGGAAACAGGCACTCTGCATATATGCTATTTCTGGACGTACAACAAGGCTTCGATTCGGTGCCACATGAGGAGATTGTTTTTGCACTTATGACTGCTCAAATTTGTGCGTAACTTTCTGGCGGAGCGCAAAATGAAAGTATTTCTTGAAGGTACAATGAGCGGATCGCAGTCTTAGGTGCGATGTCTCTCAAGGCAGCGTTTTATCGCCACTTCTGTTCAAAAGCATGCTTGCTTGACTGCCTAGCTGATTACATTATAAGTACGAGTTCCTAATAGGCGTAGAAATTTATGCTGAAGACATCGCACTGTAGATAAGCTGTCCTTCCCCTCACGGCCCGCGTCCTCGAGGATTCTTACTAAGAGCACTTCATACGGCTACAGAATACCTACTAGAAGTTGGTCTACAGATTTCCTCTGCTAAATCAGCCGCCATTGCTTATAAGTTAAGGAAACGTGCTCAAAAGAGCATTAGCAGGCTGTACAGGAAGACACACCAATTGGGTGGGTACAACAACGTCGCTACCTGGGGGTAATTATCGATGACAGCCTGTCTTGGCGCCTTGACATTATCTCTTCGAGGAGCAAATCACAGTTACTCCTAAAATATGTGGCCGCATTGACTGCTAGGGGCACTGGCTGTGACCAGACGACAACACTACAGGTGTATCAATCAGCTGTGCTCCCTGGCCTGATGTACGCCTTGCCAAGTTTGTATGTGCCACCAAGATTGATGTCTCAACTGGAACAAGACCATCGTGTTGTCTTCCAAACAATACTTATCTCGCGATGCGCAATTTGTTCCTCTACTCACCGAAGCGCACGAGTTACCCCTGAGGCTGCAGGCTGACGAGAGAGCGCTGCACCATATCGAGTGCATGTACAGAGCTCCAGATTGTAATGCACTTATTAATCGCCTCTTTCAGCGTCGAAGCTCTCGCATCGAGAAAATGGCAGCATTGTTTATCACATATACGTGCTGTTTGGCAGATCCTACTTCTTTCATTACTCCAAAAGTGTGCAACAAATGCATCTTCTCCATTTATCTTTTCATTCGCGGAATACTCAAAAAGTAAGACCAGCCTGCTTCGCACTACTTCAACTAGCCCAGTCGCATCTGTTTGAAAATTTTGACTGTCTTGTACAAGTTTTCACCTACGCATCTGTATACAACGATGGCCAAGGTGGCTCTGCAGCTTTCTTTTGCCCTTCCACTAACGTCCGATGGGTGTTTCGTATACCGCATTTCTCCTCGTCAACGACTGCGGAACTAGCTGCAATTCATGTTGCAGCTGAAATGTGTACTACAAGAATTAGAACAATTGAAGGTTGTCGTATACTCATGGATTGTCGTGCTGCCCTTCACAGATTGTTGAGAAAAGACTCCACTGGCCAAATTATATGCAACTTTTGTAAATCTGCCACAAAACTTGTTACTCGTCGGGTGCCCCTTATTTGCCAGTGGATAGCTTTGCATGTTGGTATTCCTGGCAATCAAGAGGCCGATCGCCTCGCTTCAACTTGTGCGCCCAACGAGTGCGACTGCCAAGAAATTTCATGCCGCTTTGACAACGATCGTTCGCCGATTCACCGACATCTTTTAAAGCAGCATCCCGATCAGCGTGTCACAACTCGATAGTTTCTACCTGGCATTCGTGGTCGAGCATTGAGTCGTCGTCACAGAGCCCTGTTATACAGCCTAAGAGTTGGTTCTGTGTCTCTGCGCGAACGATTTTATTGTCAAGGACGTGTTGACAGTCGGATATGTTCATCGAGTGGCTCCAGTGAGACACTAAAACACGTCATTTTAGAGTGACCTAAATTCGTTGCACAGCCAGCACTACTCAAATAGAACTATAGACTCATTGGACTTGGATGCATGACCTTTGAGGATTGCTTGTTCCCAGGAGGATGCGCTTCAAGGCGTGACTAGGCTTCCAGAACCCTCTTAACTTTCTTAACGAAAAGTGACTTGGCGTCACATTTATATACATTTGTCATGTCACTATTTTTGCGCGTGTGCTTTTTTGGCTCTTTTTTTAACTTTGGTTTTCTCTTTACTTCCTTCTTCCCTCATTTCCTTTAAGCCTCCTTTTCCCGTAGGAGCAGGCATGCGTTGTGGCCCTATAGTGGGCAGTTGTCAGCCCTTTTACTCCATGTTTCTTGTGTTTTCGTGTTTTCTATGTACTCAAACAAAAGAATTTTCGATTTTGCCCCGTCATTTGATATTTAATAAATTCCTCGACTTGCTGCGTGGGGACATCGTGAAGCACGTTTCTATGTGAGGCCTGCCACAACAACGGAAGCAGAGCTCGTCTCGCGAGCAGGTCGCTGTGGCGTGGCCGAAGCGACCGCAGTGGCAGCACTGAAGGGGCCGTGGCTGGCGAGGGCAGACCGGCCTTTTAAGGTTGTACAGGAACACAAACGGTGGAGCGGTGGTTCCTCAAAGGTGAAAGTGAGACTGCCGAAGAGACGACAGGAATGGCAGAGACCAGATTGCTCATGATAACGTCTATGTCAAGGTTTGCGTCTACGCTGAAGATGGTTCTCACGCTTGTGTTATTCGCGAGAAGCTTGCTTCTAACGTGGATCTCGTAGATTTGGCTGACCTGGAGAAAAGGGGCCGGGTCCGCAAAGCGTTGAATGTCCACTCCAATGAGGTTGCGCCGATAATTGACGGGAACGCGCCGGGTGGACGGGAAGCCCAAAGAAAGGCCGCGATGGCATCGCGGGTTGCCGTCATAGGGTTGGCCCCTCTTCCCCACAAAGTGAAATAGGATGATGCCGCCACGTTCTTTTGCAAGAAGGGCCGGGGGCTTCGCACGGGCGCGTTGCTGTTGAGTCAGCGCCCGGTAGTGGCGTGGTGCCGCCACTCTCTCCTACTGTTGCAGAAGAGGACGGGGGCTGTGTAGGTGTACCGCTGGTGTGTCGGCATCCGCTTGTAGAGCAAGTGGTGTAAAGGCGTGGAAGCGGAAGCTGAGGCCTCTGTCTTCTTCCCACGTCCTATACAAGGTGCTGGACGCCCTCTAGGATGGCGTACGATCTTCCAATGAGGAACTGGAGATAGACAATATTTCCACCTCGATGTTATTGCGAGAGGTTCGTCTTGCTGGAAGCCACTGTCCTGGCAGGGGAGGAGAAAAAAACAGGCTGTTGCCTTACCCTTGTTCGGAGCCTCGTATCGGGTGGCAGCGACATGGCTGCCGTTCTGCTGAAGCTGGGGTTTGCGTTTGTAGTGTGCAGGCTTCAGCTGTGCCTGCTGCTGTTCGGTGGACGCCGCTGTCGCGGAAATGGCTTCCTGTTGATTCGGCTTGCGGCGGCCTTTCGGTGGCATTGGTAGCCCTTAAAAAGACTGCGTGCAAAAGAGCATGAAGTTTTGATAGACCAGAGCGTAAAAAAACACGCCCGCTTGCTTCTACTCCCACTCGCAGAAAAACCGCCTGCTGCCCACATGGTAAGCATTACATAACACACTCGATAAGCAGACTTTTTGCAAGACAACACGCTGCAGCTGCGGAAAACACGCATCGAGTTACCTTCACGTTCTGGGTGGAATGCCTTGTTAGGATAGGCGCTTCAGTGAAGGAACAAGCTACCCAAAGGAAGCGGGCCTGCTGACAGCCGTCCAAGTAAGGGTATTGTGCTCCCCACCGGGAACCGAGGCGCATGCAGTCGCGATACCGCGCTAGCTGCACACGCGCTCCGCACAACCGCCCCGCCCAAACGGGCGACAGCAGTCGTCTCTGACGTCAGGATGAGTGGTTCTCAACTCGCAACTGAATTTGCAAGCCACCAGGCGGCTCGCAAGGATCGCATGTCGCCCCGCCGTGGTGGTCTAGTGGCTAAGGTACTCAGTTGCTCACCCGCAGGTCGCGGGCTTGAATCCCGGCTGCAGCGGCTGCATTTCCGACGGAGGCGGAAATGTTGTAGGCCCGTGTGCTCAGATTTGGGTGCACGTTCAAAAACCCCAGGTGGTCGAAATATCCGGAGCCCTCCACTACGGCGTCACTCATAATCATATGGTGGTTTTGGGACGTTAAACCCCACATATCAATCAAATCAATCAGGATCGCATGTCATTAGCTACTGAGAAAAACGGCCTTGACGGCCAACCGGTCAGCTTGCTTGGTAACATGGCGCTTGCTGAAACGGACGCTGCAGCGACATGAAAAAAAAAGCTCATTTTATCGTTGACCATCGTAAGCGCTGCGAGGCTCTCGGGGAGATATCGGTAGCCAGTCAGTGTTCACTGCCCCATCAGCGCGTGCGATCGACAGCGGAAATGAAGAAACGAGCACAGTGTACAAAGTGTGTTTGCAGATGCGAGTGTAGTCGTTTCGTGTGTTTCCTGGGTTGTACCGTCCATCTTTCCAAGTGTAATCGCAAAGAACTTAGAAGATTTCCGTGATGTAATCATCCACCTTTCTAAAGCAGGATATGCGTTCAGTGCACACCAAAGTAAAAAGTTCGTAATCATCGCTACAAGTGTTCGCGCAGGGTGTGTTTTGTGTGTGTCGTTTGTCGCAGCAAATAGTACGCATAAATTTTGAACGCTTGTGAGCGTTAGCTTCTGCTACGATGAGAATAGGCAAGTTTTATTGCCTGTCATTGTTGTCATTCATAATGCGCAACGCTGTGCGAGTGCTGTTGTGTGTTGCGCTGTGGTGAAGTTTTGTGGACTTCGACACACTGAGCGATTCTGTTCAGTGTTGTGAAGTGTGTTCATGAAATGGAAACTGAATTATTCAGAAGGGTACAGCTCAGTTTCAGATTCGTGTAGTTGGTGCATGTGCCCTGAAAAGGAGCTTGCATACAAGACATTTTTGTGGATGTGCATGTAGCCACCCTCCCTTTTTTAAGGTACGCATTATGATCGACTGTCTATGAATGCGTAAAATAAGGTATTGTAGACAAAACTTAGACCAAGCGTGAGTGTTTTTATAAAATATATGGTGTTCGACAGTAGCTGTTAATACAGTGCTAATAATTTTGTCAAGATTGCAGGCAGTCATGCTTCATTACTTGAACACCATCACAACTCATAACATGCGATGGTTATCTGCTTGAATCAAGCATTTGAAAAATGGTTAATATTTTCAATATCCCGTGGAAATGCCGACGTCTGTTTTGTTAAACACGTCTCTGCCATCACCAAACGTATTGTGTGTAGCAAAATATTTAAAGCACAAGTCAGATCAAGAAAACTTCAAACAACGAAAATGCCTATTACCATTAGCTCAGTGTGCAGTGGACCAAATCTCGGCTTTCCAGCGAGCCAGGGCTATCGCCGAAGACTTCGCACGATGCTCACCGGACGACAGCTCCTGGAGGCCTAGCCCGGGCCAGTAATTCGTCGTTGGATCTTAATAAAGTTTATTACCTACCTAACTAGCTAAGCTCAGTTTGTGGTCTGTTCCTTGCCAATAGTGCAGATAAATAGAAAAACGTACGCCTTGTCTCCAAAGTAGGATGCCGTGTCTCAATTGGTTAAAATATTGTATCAATAAATTACATGGATATGATAATTCAACATTTAGGGTGGGGTCATATATTTTGCTATTATTTCATTGTAGCCGAAAGAAATCGTCGGCAATCCTGTAGGCCGATCCCCTTTTGTTGGCAGTTTTTGAGCGTTTTTGGGTGAATGAAATTAGCATGACCTTCCAAGTGGGGTATAACGAATAAATCCAGCTCTATGCGCATGTTTTTTTCGGGGGAGGTGTTGCAAATCTTTCTCGAAAAAGCTGGAGCTATTCTATTCTTTGAAGGTGGATGACCAGCCAAGTTGTGTCGCATATGGATTTTGTTTATTTACTTTTATGTTTATTCATTTGTCAGCGACACTCGACTTCATACAGCCAGATTCCCCGGAAGCGTCTCGGCGCCTGCACAAGAAGCGGCACACTACGAAAGCGTGGACTCCCAGCCCTGAGCGCGTCCGCTGGGCGCAGTTACCAAGAAGCGCTGCTTCAACAATCATTCAAAAAATTACAAAAAAGTGAGCTCGTGAGCCGCGAACACTTAGCAACGCTTCGCCAGCGAAGAGAGTGAGCCGAGACACGAGTGGCGTCGTACGTAGCCAATCGAGCTTCAGCACCGAATCCCGTTTCCTTCTATATAACATGTAACTACTGCTGATTCACTTGTAACTTTAGTACAATACAGTTTTCTCATTTAAAATCGAACCTTGCCTTAACTCCATCATTCACCCATCGCTGTCATGGTGCAGCTGACGACAGGTTATGAATCGACCGAGCTGCATGCGGAAGGAGAAACGACGCCACGAGAAGGAGCGACGCCACGTCTTACATCGTCACGGGACTCAGAAGCGACCATCGTCGAAAGCCTGCTCACGACCCTCGATAGCAGCATGATGGCCAACGCTACAAAAAAGCAACTCGTCGTCAACGAGCGTAAGATACGTGGTCTACGATGTTCTGGACGAAAGGACGAGCTCATCGCACGACTTATCCGCGACAACGCCACTCGCCAAGCCCCGGTGCCGATGGTCTCGTGAACGAACGACCAAGCTACCTACGACGATGACAGGTAGGCGCACCTGGAGCCGCTGTCCGCCGACAACGCGAGGCCTCATGCAGAATGGAATAATCTGTGAGCAGAGCTCAACCATGCGACCACGAGTGAACAACGTGAGACATTATACAACGCAAGTCACAATGCTTAAATTTCAACAGAACGGGTGACGACTGCAACCCACGGGCTGCACCATTCAGTCCCTGCTGACACGACGACGTCCTCGGGTTCGACATGGTCACCGTCACTGAACGACCGCACCAACCAAGATGCGGCACGCCCCGCCGTTCCAACCGTTTCAACGCACGAGGGCGAACCATCCATGGCCCAGATCTTTGGAGCGCTTGGGAACACGCAGGCCCTGCTCGCCAACACGCTGTCGAGAGGTCCACTGACGACCACGTCGATCTAGATTCATTCCACAAGCGATACGTCATCCTCAATTCATTCTGTCCGATGGACGCCGCAATAAACTATACCCACGAATGGTTTGTACAATCGCAGTGCTCGCCCACTGGACGCCATCGCTCACGTTGGTGACAGTAGCAAGCCGCCTGACGGAATCTGCCAAGGATTGGCATAGCGCCTAGGGCTCGCAGCATTATAACTGGGAGCAATGGAAGGAAGCGCTCATTCTCCGATTCAAACGGAAGCTGACAATGCAGAAGTTCCTCGAACTACAGACGAAGCGACGCCTTCAGATGCACGAGATCATCGTCGAGTACATGTACTCAAAGAACGCCATTCCGAACAAGGTGCCGTACCGTCTAGCAGAGCAAGAACGAATTTGCCTAATTCGCAGCGGCATCAAAGACGACACATGGGCCAACCCACTGGCAGCACAACCGTGTGGCACAGCGACTGAACTCATTGACAGAGTGGCTTTGCTCGACGCAAGGTGTCACGTAACTGTGTGTGCCGAGAACAATAAGAAGTCGCCTCCGTAAACAACACGCCGTGGTCAGGGTTCGAACCAATGGATGCCAGCCAACAGCTCTGCCAACTTGCCGACAGCCAACTCACGCAGCAATTTTTCGGAAGCTCCGCGCACGCGGCCCATCCCTGCTCGTTCATGCTTCAACTGCGGCGACATCGGTCACCTGTCCTGTGATTGTAGCAAGCCGAAAACGCCGTCAACGTTCACTGTGGATGAGAAACGAGCGAACAGGGACAACAGCAGTTATGGAACAGGGACTGCGTCATCTAGGCAAGCGAACTGTTTTTTTTTGCATTCGACGGGTGGCCCATTACCAATGGTGTCGTGTACTGCAAACAACCGACCCAACCACGTGTGCATTGACAGTGGCTTCAACTTATCATGAGTTCTATTCCCTTGACTGACGACATTTCTGCGCACGTATGGGTATCGCGCGAAGGACATTGAAGTTCTCAACCGCAGCATAAGTCCAGATCTCACTGCGACGCTTGATGTGACACTGGGCACCACGAATGTGCGACTCGAAGACGTCGTGGTAACGGAACTGCCCAGCGACATCGACCCGATTCTGGGATTGGACTGGCGATGAATCGCGAACGTCGACGTAACGTTTCACACGTCCAGCGATGTGACTATTGTGTCAGTCGAGCCCACCGGAAAACCTTCGTCGTCCGAAGTGCCACCCGCGAAACAAGGCACGCCACACCGCACCAGGCACGTTTCCAAAGAAGAAGGGTTCATGCGTGACAACACGAAATGTCCCACTCCCGACGAAGACTTCACGAGTGTAGCCGAAGACGCCAGACAGAGGATAACGAAGGATGCCACCGAGGCAGAGAGGTAACAACTTCGCGCTATTCTGTTAATGCATCACCAAGCGTTTATCTGCAAAGGATACACTTTGGGGGTGTGTCCTCACACTGAACACATCATCGAACCCAGAGACGATACACCCGCGTCATCGAGGCCGTACAGGTGCTCACTGGCTGATCGCAATAGTTCATCCAAGAACAGGTGAATGGCTACCTCTCCAAAGGCATAAGGCCGAACGAAAGCAAATACGGTGCTTTAACGATAGTCGTCGACCAACCGCACCACCCGACGACTCCACAAAGAATAGTACATGACTATCGCAAGCTCAACGAGAAAACCATCAAAGCCCGCACGACACGGAATGAAGGTTGCCTCAACCCACGCGATATTCCTACTGAGCCAAACGTGGTGATTTTCTTAGATCACATCGGTTCTCTGAACGAGAAGGGAGACCACAACTCCGTGTGTATCGATCACGCAACGAGATACATGGATGCCGTGACCGTACCGAGCACCTTGTAGACGCACTATCTTGACTTTATCAGAAACCGGTAAATTCCGCAATGTGGAGTTCCCAGCGTCATTTTTACGGACCAAGCCAAGAGGTTCAGTTGTTATTTCCTTATTATGCACATGCGCGAAGGTACTAGAGCGCATAATTTTTAAACATGCATCCAGCTTCCTTGAAAAAGGCTTACTTGGTTTTTTCTAGCATAGCTTTCACCGTGGTTACTCTACAGTCACCCAGCTCATCGAAACAGCCCACGACTTAGCAGCAGCCCTAGACAGACATAACCAGGTCAACATTATATTTTTTGACTTTGAAAAGGCATTCGACCGAGTCTCACATAAAAATTATTATTGAAATTAGAACCAATACTCAAGAACACCAAATTACTAGCTTGGATAGAAGCCTACCTCTCATGTAGACGACAAGTCGTGACCATTGATAATGAAACTTCGCGTACCGTTCCAGTCCTTTCGGGAATCCCGCAAGGCTCTGTTCTTGGTCCTTTATTTTTTCTTGTATACATCAATGACATCGTTCAAAAAATACCCGTTATTAAAAGGCTCTTTGCTGATGATTGTATTATATACCGTGAAATTACCACACCCCAGGACCAGATAACATAAAATAAATCTTTGAACCGAATCAAATCATGGTGCACAGACTGGCAAATGACCATCAACAAAAAGAACTGTCGCAACGACAATTAATCGCAAAAAGCACCCTATAACGTTTTCTTACGGTTTTGATAGTGAACCTCTGGAAGTAGTAACTAGTTTAAGTATCTGCGAGTTATCATTTCTTACGATCTTAAATGGAATGTCCACATTGACCACATACATAGAAAGGCAATGAAAAAACTTAAGGAGGCACGTGAGTAAGTCCTTTCCAGAAGCCAAAATATTAGCCTATAAAACATTCATTCGGTCACTCCTGGGATATTGTGCTGCTGTTTGGGATCCATACACAAAAAGAAACATTTCAACATTGGAAAAAATACAGAGGAAATCAGTTAGGTTCATCTTCAATCAATACAGCTGGGAGGCATCAGTAACATTTTTTCTAGAAACGGCTGTGCTGGAAAAATTAGCAAATCGCCGATACCGCGAATGAATGAAACTATATTACCTTCTTTATTATGTACACTTAGGTATTAAAAAGGATAAATGTCTAAAAGACTCACACCGGCGGCCTACTCAGGCTCTTCATAAAAAACTAAGCGAGTTCTCTGGTCACACCAACATTTTCCAGTGTTCTTTTTTCCCGAGAAATGCAACGATTCCCTCCCTTCAGCTGTGGTGGAATGCCAGTCGCTATCATCCTATCTACAGGCCCTTCAGTCTATGTGACATAGCTCTACTTAGTTTTACATGAACCCTGATGCTTTCTTTTCTTCCATATGTTTTCATTAGTTACCTAAATATCTTGCTGCTGTGCTTGTATGAACTTGTTGTACTCTTCTTCTTCTGCTGTTATTATCGCCACAATGCTTCATATGTGTTTATTGTAAGTTTTTTTGTATTCACTTGTACCCACTTCTGCCTAAGGTCTGAAGATCAGACTGGCAGTACTGTAAAAATAAATAAATGAATTCGTGAACAAGAAAACGGACCAATTCCATGACAGACTGAGAATCACGCATCAGAACTCCCCACCGTACTGGCCACAATCCAGCGGACTGATTGAGCGAATGGTCGAGACATTGAAGCAGGTGCTACGCAAGATGCTAATTAACAAGGACAAATAGCAGAAGGAACTACCCCGAGCGACGCTAGCAATCAATGCCACGAAGCATCGTCACAGCAGCCACAGCCCATTTCGACTCATGCACGGCTACGACCCAAAACTGCCAGGAGAGCTCAACTTCACCTCAGTCGATGGAGACATCGACGAGTCTTACAGGCTGCACGACTTGGCAAAGGAACGTGCAGATTGATTTTGAAGGAACGAGAGAGCTGATTGATTTTGTGCGGTTTAACGTCCCAAAACCACTATTTGATTATGGGAGACGCCGTAGTGGAGGGCTCCGGAAATTTTGACCACCTGGGGTTCTTTAACGTGCACCCAAACCTGAGTACACGGGCCTACAACATTTTCGCCTCCATCGGAAATGCAGCCGCCGCAGCCGGGAATTGAACCCGCGACCTGCGGGTCAGCAGCCGAGTACCTTAGCCACTAGACCACCGCGGCGGGGCAGATACGAGAGAGCAGCTACTGCAGAGTCTGCGCAAAACAACTGTCCGATACGACGAGAAGTGGCGAGCTCAGAGTTTGACATCGGGGACTTCGTCCTACTTGAGTTGAGTGCTCGAGGCGCGTTGGATCCTCGCTATGATGTTCCATTCGAGATAACGGCCCTTGATGGAGGAAACAGAGCCAAGATCCAGGGAATACCTCACACACCGAGCAAGATCGACCAAAAACTTGTCAACGTGGAGCAGCTTTGTAGATAAAAGGAACAGCTCCTAGAAGTTACGGAATCATCACAATCAAATGACACGTGTGTCTGAGGACAGGCGCAATTTTCGGGAAGGCCGTGTCAGTGTTACTCGACTTTACACAGCCAGATTCCCTGGCAGCATCTCGGCGCCTACACAAGAAACACCACACTACGTAAGCGTGGACTCCGAGCCCTGAGTGCGTCCGCTCGGTGCGGTTGCCATGAAGCGTTGCATCGACAATCATACAAAAAAGAACAAAAAGTGAGCTCGTGAGCCGAGAACGCTTAGCAACGCATCGCCAGCGAAAAGGGCGAGCCGAGACACGAGTGGCGTCGGACGTAGCCGATCGAACTCCAGCACCGAATCCAGTTTTCTTCTACATGTAACCAATGCCGATTCACTTGTAACTTTGGTACAATACAGTGTTCTCATTAAGAATCGAACCTTGCCTTAACTATTATTCACCCATCGCTGACACACTTATTAAATTTTTCCAAAATTTTCGCATCTGCTTCTTTCAAGTAGTTCTAACTCGGTTTGTGTGACCTAGAAACGCAAGGTTCAGTTTATGTATTTATGTACGCATATATTTCCTTCCTAATCAATTTTTCCGTCTACCATTCTTTTGATTATTTTTTTCATGAGCTAGTAGTGAGAGGTAATGTTTGACCCCTATTTCTGTGGTGCATATCTACTAGAAGCTTTCTTTATGTTGTCACGCAACAAGAGCCGTAGAGACAAGACAGGAACAGTGGGGCAGAAAGACCCGAGCGTGTATCTTCAAACAAAACGCTAACACACACACACACACACACACACACACACACACACACACACACACACACACACACACACACACACACACACACACACACACACACACACACACACACACACACACACACACACACACACACACACACACACACACACACTTCGTTCTCTTTGCCTTTTTCGTCTGGCTAGGGCTTCCCTGCTCGCAGCTCTAAATGGCATTCTTCCCCCTCCGATTAGAGCATCGATTCGATGCTCATACACAAGAGGACAGCAGGGCGCATAAGGAAAAAAAAGGGAGAAACGATTCTTATAGTGCACAGGGCATATGCGGGTGCAAAAAAATGTCTGTGGTTGGTCATAAGAAAAAAAAACTTCAACGCAGTTCAAACTTCGTTGGAGACACAACGGACAACGTAAAAAAAAAATTGGCCCCATATCTGCATGTAACCTGCAATTGTCGTCGAAAGACGATGGTCTTGCGTGTGGCGAGAGTGAACAAAACATTTGTTTATGTTCTGCGCATGAAAATTGGTGTACGGTATTCTACAGGCGCTACGTTAGAGTGCCTCGAGCGTGCAGCGGAGGCGAATGAGTGCATCAAGTCACGTCACACCTGAGACATGAGCGCCATCTGGCAGTTTTGTTGGAACACGAAGCGCGTGGCTCTGAGACGGGTGTGCGTTCTCATCTCAGAGGTGATAAGGTGTAGAAAGCATGGCAACGGGTAGGTGCCACCACCGTCTCGTCTTAGCAAAACGTTGGCAACACCTTTTCGTGCGAGCGTTGCATGGTCAGCGCAGCGTGATAAGAGCTACAGTCCTTAAAGTTACTTATGTATGCCTTTTCTAGTAAAAGACGCGCATGCAGAATATATGCGTGTTGTTATGGTGCCGCAGACATGTGCAATCGTCAATTAAAGAGCAAATATTGCGCAAGTATGAACGCTAAACCTTAAGCAACATTGGTGGGCGCTACAGACGGGGTTGGCCGTTTGAAGTACGCAATGCTGTTAAGAGTGGACAAACAGACAAATGTGCAGACAGACAGACATACAGATCAAATTTTTTGCGTTGAAGTTCCCCAAGAAAGACTATCGTCTTTAAAAAAAGAAAATCTTTCTGCCCGGGCCCAAAAAGGCGACTATCACCGCGTAAACTCAGGTTTAGGCGGACGACATGCACAAGCACGCGCTGGGTCGTTGCCGAGCATCCGTCTGGAATAACTTCATAGTTGACTTCGTTCAACCGCCGTAATACTTTGTAGGGTCCAAAGTACTTGCTCAGGCGTTTCTGGCTGATACCTTGCCTTTTAACAGGAGTGCAAACCCACACTCGGACGCCAGGTTGATAGGTGACTTGTGGATGGCGGGTATTGTACCTTCGGGCGTCTTCACATTGCTGCGATCTTATGTGCACGTGAGCTAGTTGACGTGCTTCTTCTGCACGCTGAATGTAATCCTCGTCATCAGGAGTTAGCAGCTCATGCTGGTCGATGTCACAAGGAATCATCGCGTGTAGCACGGTTTTCACGTCTCGACCGTAAACAAGGCGGAAGGGTGTGAACCTTGTTTTGTGGTCTGCGGTGTTGTACGCAAACGTTACGCATGCAGGATCTCGTCCAACGTTTTATGCTGCACATCCACGTACATAGAAAAGTTCCACCAGCGTTTTGTCCAAACGTTTTGCCGAAAACGCTGTCCCTCGGTCAGTAATGATGAATGACAAGGCACCGTGACGAAGCACAATTTGGTGCATCAAAAACAGGGCGACTTCAGATGCTGTACCGCGTGGCAGTGGCTTCGTCTCAGCGTAATACGTAAAGTAATGAGTTGCGACGATGATCCACTTGTTTCCAGAGTGAGACAAAGGAAACGATTCAAGGAGGTTCATCTCAACCTGGTCAAACGGCGTACGCGGTGGGTCGATGGGATAAGAGGCCTCCAGGCTTTACAGGTGGTGACTTGTGACGGCATCCTTCCACGTATCGTTCGACACAATCTGCGAGTTTTGGCCAGAAACGTAGCTGTCATACCCTGTCGAGCATCCGTGAGTATCCCAAATGGCTGGATGTCGGCTCATCGTGGCATCACGATAAGCCGACATAGGATGTCATCAAGAAGGTCTTGAACGACTAGAAGATCATATCTGCTGCCGACACCAGTGTTTTTCTTGCATAATATGCCGTGTCGTAAGCAAAATGACGGCAACGTACGGGAAATTGGACGAGCAGCAGAGGCAGTGCTGCCTTCTAAATGATCGATGACTGGCCTTAACTCGGGGTCCGATCATTGCTTACTGAGGAAGTCCGCCCCACGGAGAGTCCCCAGGAAGGCACTGTCGTCTTCTACAGCTGTATGGTCGGATTCCAGAGGTGCTCGTGTTAGGGTATCGGCGTCTTCATGCTTTCTACCCGACTTTTACACAATGGTGACATCGAACTCCCGAAGTCGCAGACTCTATCGTGCTAATCGCCCAGAGGAGTCTCGGAGGTTAGCCAACCAGCATAAAGCGTGGTGATCAGTCAACTTTAAATGGGTGCCCATAGAGATAAGGCCTGAACTTTGTACTCACCGATATTACCGCGAGACATTCCTTCTCTGACGTTGAATAGTTGGTCGTCGCACGTGATAGAGTGCGGCTCGCGTAGGCAATCACATGTTCGGTCCCATCTTGTGTTTGTACCATGATAGCTCCGAGTCCAATGTTGCTTGCGTAAGTGCGCACATCTTTGTCAGGGTCCTCATCGAAATGACCAAATGCCGGAGGGCAAGACAATGAATATTGCAGTTCTGCAAAGGCAGTCGCTTGTTCATCAGTCCACAGAAATGGGGTGTCGTCACCCGTAAGTCTCATGAGAGGCTCCGCAATATTAGAGAAGTTTTCAATAAAGTGGCGATAGTATGCGCACAGCCCCAGAAATCGTCGAAGACTTTTCTTGTTTGTCGGAGCTGGAAAAGCGGCCACAGCAACAGTCTTCTCGGGATTGGGCCGAACAGCTGCAGCGCTCACAACGTGACCCAGAAACTTCAGTTCTATGAAGCCGAAATGGCACTTCTCAGGTTTGAGGGTAAGGTCAGCGGATTGTATAACTTCTCCGAAGGCGACGAAGGTGCTCGTCAAACGTTTTTGAAAAGACAACGACATCATCTAGATAGACGAGGACACTTTTCCACATGAGGTCAGCGAGAACGGTATCCATCGTTCGTTGGATTGTGGCAAGAGCGGAACAGAGGCCGAATGAAAGCACTCGGAGTTCATACAGACCGTCAGGAGTTACAAAAGCCGTCTTTTCGTGCTCATGTTCATCGACTTCAATTTGCCAATAACCACTTCTGAGGTCGATTGAGGAAAAATACTTTGCTCGCCTCAGCCTATCAAGACAATCGCCCACTCGAGGCAACGGGTACACGTCTTTCTTGGTGACGTTATTCAGCTTCCTATAATCGACAACAAAAGCGAAGTGTACCATCCTTCTTTACAAGGACCACTGGCGATGACCATGGGCTGCTTGATGGCTGTATTACACCGTCTTGAAGCACTTCCTTCACTTGCATTTGAATCGCACGTCGTTCGGTTGGTGAAACGCGGAAAAGCTGTTGTCGTATGGGGTGTGCGTCACTATAGTTAATAATACGGTGTTTGGTAATCGATGCCTGACGGATTCTCGATGAACGTGCAAAACAGGCGTGCACATGGAATTCTATTAACAGGTCGTTAAGCTTTCGTTTGTTTTTGCCAGAAAGCGTTGGATTTATGTCGCACCCCGGAGACGTGCTTCGGCATTATCGGTTGTCTCGGAAGCAAAACACTCCATCACATTGGTTACTGGGTAGGCATAGGCGATGACAGTACCAGGAAAAAGGTGTCGGCACTCGTAGCGGAAGTTTGTAACAAGCAACGTTACTAGATACTTTTCCAGTTGTCAAACTCCGCCGCGGCGCGTGACGCTTTTCCATTGAGCGCCGCGTGGGGGCGCGCGCGACACGATTGGCCCGGTTCGGTGAGAGGTGCAACCGCGAAGGAACCGGCCTGCGAGCGCAGAAGGCGACCGCATCGTTCTGCTCGAGTTGTTGTGCGCGTTTGCTTTTGTTTCCCGTGTATAGACGTAAAATGTCGATGACTGCTGTGACTGTGTAGTGAGAAGCAATGCCCCGTTGCTTTGTGACCGGCTGCAAAAGCGGCTACGACTCTGCGAAGAGCGCAGCTGAGAAGAGACACTTTTTCAAACCGCCCAACGAAACTTCGAGGCTTCAAGAATGGCAACACGCGATCCCAAGGAGCGACAGGGAGCTCACGAGCTCTTGTGTTGTGTGCGACCTTCACTTTCAGGAAGCAGACCTTGTGAAAAACTTCGTGCACAACATCCGCGGTGACGTCGTCGTCATACCGCGAGACAAGTGGAGCCTCAAAGATGATGCCGTACCCCGCTTGTTTCCCAACTGTCCGAAATATCTTTCGAAGCCTTTGCGGAAACGCAAAGCTCCTGCCGTGAGGTCACCCCTCCAACCGAAGCGTCGGAATGTTCAGGACGACGCCGAACAAGAAAACACAGCGCCGAACACCTTCGACTATGGGGAGAGAGACGGCTCTGTGTCAGGCAGCGTCACACTCGATAGTACCCAGTCCTTGTTCGAGGAGCTATCGACAATGGCGCAAGAGGGACGGCGGCTGCAAGGCTGGTCGACTGAACTCGTTGATTCTGTTGTCGTGCTCTACAAACTTGAAGTAGAAAACTCAGTTCCCCGAGTCGGCAAGGCAGTGACGTTGTCAAGCGACCTTTGTCTCTCAGTCAGTGCGAATGGGCGGCTTGTACCGTCAACTGTGTACACAGGATGTTCGCACCTGGAGGTGAAGTCATTGAATGACCTAACATGCTTGCTGAGCTATGTGGAAAAGCTAAAGCCATGTCAGGGCTTTCCTGCCAAGCTTTACCCACAAATATCATCCTCGTCGGTAGCAAGTAAAGAGGGTGAGACTTGGCGACGCAAAACATGCACCACGCTGAGCTTGGATGCCACCTGCACAGAATGCAAAACGTTGGGTAGACTGTTTTTGATGCGCACGAAGAACTCCCAAGTGCGCAAACCCAGACCCAAGAGTAAGTGCATGAAAACGCTGCGCCGTAAAGTGATCCGAGCAACGCTCAAGAGAGAGAGGCTGAGCAAAGAGCTGGCTTCTATGAAAAAGCAACTTTGTAACGTGACTGAAGCTAAAATTGAAAGTGTGCTTCATGTTCTTCCTGCAAAGCAGCAACTTGCTTTTAAAACGGCGGTAATGGCAGCAAAGGCAAAAATGAAAAACGGAAGGCGTTATGACGACGAATGGCTGATGACATGCCTGTTGTTGCAAATTTCCAGCCCAAAAGCTTACACCTTGATATCAGACATGCAACTGTTGCCCCTTCCCACTAAAGCCCGCTTGCGTCAAATAATCAGTGGCATCCCATGCAAGTACGGGTACAATGAAGTTGCGCTAAGTACAATTAAGGCACACTTCCAGGGCAAGAGTCACATCAGAAGGTGCGGCGTTCTACTGCTGGACGAGATCAAACTAAAGCAGTCGGTTGCATTTAACAAGGCGTCGTGCAAAATGGACGGCTTCGTCGACTATGGCGACGTAACATCCACAGCGACTGATAAGCTTGCTGATCATGGCCTAGTCCTCATGTTTGTGCCGCTGTTTGAGGACTGGGTGCAGCCCATAGCAAGCTTCGCCACAAAGGGAGCAGCCCCTGGGAAGGTACTTTCGGAACTCGTGCTGAGCGCTGTGCTTGAACTGCACAAAAGCAACGCCTCTGTGCTTGCTATAATAAGTGATGGAGCCGGGAACAACCGCTCAATGTGGGCCCAGCTCGGTATATCGGGCAAGCTGGACTCGTCGTGCCATCACATCGAACACCCTTGGGAGCCTTCACAGAGGATTTATTTCATTTGTGATGTGCCGCACATAATCAAGTGCATCAGAAATCATCTGAAGAAACATACCTATGGATTGGTAAGAAAAAAAGTGCAAATGTTCAGAGTTAGATTTTAATCGTTCTTTTTCTTACTTCCAGGCACGTGACCATAAGATCAACTTTGGTCACTATGTTACACTGTTCGACACAGAAAAGGACAAACACCTACGAGTCGTACCAAAACTGACGCGAGCCCATGTTGCACCTGATAACCTTCAGAAGATGAGTGTCAGGCTTGCCACCCAGGTATTTTGACTGCTATAGTCTGTGTGTTACTCGTTGCACGTTGTTTGTTTTCGTGTACCTTTACACCGAATGCACTTCTTTAACAGCTGTTCAGCCGTAGCACAGCAGCTGGCATCAAGCTGTACAGAGAAGCCAAGGTGCCAGGCATGGAAGACTCCGAAGGCACAGAAACATTCACCAGGATGGTGAATGATCTTTTTGATGCCTTAAACATCAAGCTACCATCGAGAGGAGTGAGGCGCCACTCGAAAGAAATACAGGTGACTGCTAGACCCCTTTTCATTTCGATTTAGCCTTGTATGTTCTTGAGCACTCACTTTGTTCAGCATGTTAACATCATGACACTAATATTTTCAGATCCTGAAAGACTTCCTGGAAATGCTCAACACGACGGAGCGAAATGCAGTCAAAGAGAACCTGAAGCTTTTTGCGTCACAGCAAACAACAGAGTCTTTACGAGTGACTTTGCTGTCCACCATAGACGTCATTGCATTTTTGCTGGCTCAAGGTGCTAACTATGTCCTTACAGCAAAGTTAAACCAGGACCCTTTGGAGGTAAGCATGCTGTTCTTGTTTTTGCTTGGTGCATTTTGTTAGCACATTTCAGTGCAGTTCAAAGGCATGTCTTTTTCAGCGACACTTCGGACTGGCACGGTCATTTGGAGGTGACGAATCTCATCCAACGGTTGTCAACTTCAGTCAGATATTCCGCCTCCTCAGCCTCTACACACCGGTAAAGACAGCTTTGCGTGGCAGTGTGCAAGGCACACCCTGTTCTGTGCTCGTTAGTGTGACTGACACACTTAAGATAACGAAGGACGCCCACCAAGAAGAGAAAGTCCGCCTGCATGACATAGTGGAAGCCAAAATGATGGAAATTACAACTGCTTCTGCTGACACATCTGAGCAAGGGCCAAGCGACCACGCCTATTTCAAGGGTGAGGTGGAGGACAGTGTTGTGTACTACCTGTGTGGCTATGTCATACACAAGTTCACCAAGCATGCAACATGCCATCTCTGCATAGAAGACATCAGCTGCGCCACACCTGTGCTTGCTTCTGACAGCTACCTAACCGACTACAGGAGCTTCAAGCAAGGCAGCTTAAAGCATCCAACACAGAAGATGTTGACGTTTTTTAAAATAGTCAGCAAAGTAGTTTCAGCTTGTCTGGACAAGGAGGATCTCTGCGGGGACATATTTTGGAAAGTGTTGGAAGAGTTGGAGAAGCACCACCTTTCTCGACTCGGCTGTGACCAGCACAATTCAGCATTCACGTGCCAACTGCTGAACTTTTTTATCATCACCCGCATGCATTTCTTCTCGCGGGATGTGAACCGCCGCCTCGGAAGCAGCCAAAAAGTGGCAATAGCGAACAAAAAGGCCCGCCTGCTGTGAGCAATCACGCAGCAGCCGAATAAGGTTCTTTGAATGTGTGTACGTTTGTGTTTTAAGTGTGTGCTGGCCCGTTACTTTGGCTCTTTGGATATGTGAAGCACTCCTGCTTGTGCGTAAAATAAATGTTTGTCAGGGCGTGCATACATTTCGTCGGCGTCCGCTGCTGAGCTAGGAGCCGGGCTGCTGCAAAGGTGAGTACGAGCGCTTTGAGTTGACGTTTTTCTCTTGTCCTCGCCGGTAGTTCGCGCTTTCAAGAAGCAACTTGTTATACCAACTGCCACAAGCAACCACGCGTGCGAGTGGGCGTGATAGTGTGCGAAAATAATCTAGCTGTTCTAACCACTAGCTGTTCTAATCTAGCTGTTCTAATCTAACCAACGTGCTGACGCACGTTCGCGATACGCGGTGCTTTCTTTATCGAAAGTTCGCGAGCAATACAAGCCGCCCAGTCTGCGTTTTCCGGTTTTCTGTATAATAGCAGGCAACTTGCCTCAAATAGAAGGAAAATGTTAGCCGAAAACGCATGCAGAACCTATGAACAGCACCCGCTACTGCGCTGAACTGCAGGGGAAAGTTGCCTGTTCAGCTGCGCGCCGACGCGCTCGATCGGGCCGACCGTGGCGCGAGCGCCCCTGGCGGCAGTAAACAGAGAGGGGTCAAGTTTGTGCGGCGGTCCAGGCGGAGTTTGACAACTGGAAAAGTATCTAGTAACGTTGGTAACAAGAACATCACAGTGACTTGCCTGCAGGTCTACTAGGCTTCGCTCTACACTGACACCTTGGAAAAAGAGTAGGAATCGATTGTTCTCCACCACAATTTCACCGTGTGCTGATTTGTTACACGCCACTTAAACCATAACACTTGAGCGTCATGGTATCGTCAATTACACGCAGATGTACTCAATCATGGGTGGGATTATGCTCTGGTGTGGCGCTTTTGTTGAGAACGTGACGAGGCGTTGTCAAATGTCGATGATAGCACCGTGCTCTCTCAAGAAGCCCATGCCAATGATCAGGTCTCGAGAACACTGACGGAGAACGCTCAAGCTGACAACAAAGGTAGAACCACGAATCTGTATTCGTGCTGTGCAAACGCCGAGTGGCGTGACAATGTGCCCACCAGCAGAACGAATTGACCTGAGGTTCCAAGGCATCATCACTTTCTTCAGGAGAGCAGCCTGTTTTTCACTTATAGAAAAATCTGCACCTGTGTCAACTAAAGCACTGACTTAGCGACCGTCGAGAAGCACTGGAATGTAATCAAATCTCTGCGGAACCAGCCGGTGTCGTCGTAGTCGGGGAATCGGCAGTTTCCGGAAGCGTTAGTAGGAGGCCTTGAGCTTGTCCAGTATGAGCGGCGACCTCCTTTTCTTAATTTTCCTTTCCATCATGCTTATTGTTCTGTAATTATTCAGTAGAAACCAAACCACCTTATTTTGCACCCTTTCAAGCTGCTCCGTGAGGTCCACTGTGGGCGGATTCTAACAAACTACCATAAGCGAGTATGATGCGAACGTACGGGAAATAGTTTTTTCACTTTCTGTGGTAACTGACCTATAATACGGCGAAGATAAACCAGTGCTACTACAGTCGAATCTTATTTCGAACACGCTTAATTCGAACTTCCGGTTAATGCGAACTCACGATGAGGTCCCGTCAAAGCTATGTGTATTCCAAGGGGCAAAAACGCCCGGTATTAGAACGCTCAAGCACTTGCGACGGTTTGTTCGAATATACCGCGCTCCCAAAATGCTCTCATCACACGCCCGATCCCGCCGCGGTACCTGTGACACCTCAACGCTGCGCGCGAAGGCAATGAAAAGG
This sequence comes from Rhipicephalus microplus, assembly GCF_043290135.1. Lineage (NCBI taxonomy): Eukaryota > Metazoa > Arthropoda > Arachnida > Ixodida > Ixodidae > Rhipicephalus > Rhipicephalus microplus. The sequence continues at coordinate 442,488,107 of NC_134710.1, forward strand.
AAAGAAAAGGCTGCGTTGGAATGTTTGCTCTTTCTCAAATGCCGATCTGCGACGCACCCGTGTCACGCTTCTCCCTTTTCCGTCCCTGCCATGTAAAGACCCTTCTTCCAACGTGGCGCGCCAAGAGAGAGAGGGAGAAAAATGGCCCGAATCTACGTGTTACACTGTAAAACTCGTCGAAAGACGATTCTTGCGTCTGGAGAGAGTGAACAAAACGTTTTTTTATGTTCTGCGTAAGAAAATCGGTGAATAATATTCTGCAGGCGCTGTGTTAGAGTGCCTCGGGCGTGTGGCGGAAGTGAACGAGCGTTCTAGGCACGTTAGACACAATTGCCATCTGGCAGTTATCTTCCAAAATGAAGGCGTGCAGCCCGCAGAGAAATATGCGCGCCAGTCTCGGAGGTGATAAGGTGTAGAACGTAAAGCGACGGGCAGGTGCCACCACCGTGACGTCGTAGCAAAGAGTTGAGAACACCTTTTTGAGCATCGCGTTGCACTGTCAGCGCAGCGCGATAAACGCTGCATTCCTTAGAGATATTCGTTTGTGCTTCGTCTAGTATAAAGGCAGACATACATAACTTTGAAGTGTTGTTTTGGCGCCTCAGATATGCGCAACAATTGCTTTTTATTCGACAATCGCACAACTATGAACGCTAAAAAAAGTTAGTTTGTTCCACTCGCACCATAGTCGAGTGGAACAAACTAACTAATGCAATTGTTTCAGCACCCTCATTGGCATTGTTTTCCTCGAAATTAGAAAGTGCACTAACCAGTTGAATTGTTGAATCGTATTACATACCACTGTACATGCTTGTATAATTGTAGTCTTCTATTTTTTATTGTATGATATTGCCAGTTGAAGTTTGTATTTGCCCTATAGACATTGTATAACCTGTATATATTATATGACATTGTACTTGCCATTTGTTCATGACTAACTTCATGTACCACCCTGCTAAAATCACCAAAGGTGATTGCAGTATCTGTAAATAAAATAAATAATAAAATAAATAAACCTTGAGCACTATTGGTGGGCGCTGCGAATGAGGTTGGCCGTTTGAGGTAAATTTAGGGCGGACAAACGGACAAATGTACAGACAGACAAACACAGACCAAAATTTTTCCGTCAAAGGCCCCCAAGAAAGACTATCGTGTTTAAAAAACTGTCGCTGGGTTGAATGAATGTGAGGTTGAAGGAAAGAAAAAAGGCACTGTCTTCTGCAGCCTTTGCCCCTTGTGGGAGCACGGCTCTGCGCCTTGAGGGGGGAGGGGGGGTCTCACGCACCCGTGCCACGCGTCCCCCTTCTTTTCCGTCCTTGCCGCGTTACCCTTCTTTCAACGACGCGCGCGAAGAGAGCAGAAAAGAAAAGCGGTCGTAGAGTGTTGGTTTTCTTTCAAATGCGATCGTCTCCACGTGAAGAGATGCTTCTCTCTGCGTGGAGAGGCTCCTCCTTTCTCGTCACGTGCTGGCCATGCCGCGGCTGCCTAGCGGAGAGACTACGCATTCGTTGTTGTCGTCGTCTTTAGAAAGTGTCGGCGCTGGACTTTTCCGCGCGAAACTTCTCTTGCCAGGAGAATGCTGAAGCCGAAATAGACATGCTTCGCAAGCTGCGAGCGGAATTGATTGCCTTGCTGCAAGGAAAACGTATGCAGACGCGCATCACCAATTACTTCAAATAATAACGAATGTCCTCTGATTTGTGAATGAATGCAAGTCTTCTGAAACTTCCCCCTCGTGTGTTAGTTGAATACACGTGCACCGCTGCATGGAGAGCCCTCTGTTTATTTAGCTTTCATTAATTCAAACTACTTTTATTTCGAACAAATTCAGGGCCCCTTCGAGTTCGAACTATTGAGATTCGACTGTTGCTTTTTCTAATGTGCCGAATGTGTGTATTCCACCTCAAAGCAGAAGTTATAAAAATACATATAATTTAGAGTCCTCGGCTAACTTCAAGATCATATTATTCAGCGTATATGTGCAAGACTGAAATATGCGTTTTCTTGAAAAGGTGACGCGAACACACTTTTGAATAATTAAGGATATTTCCAATTTATCACAACTTAATTCTATAGTGTCTAAATCAGCCTGCAGTAAAGCAATATCACTCTTTATGTCTAACTCTATAAATCACGCGTTCATCCGATATTCTAAATGAAGATTTGACGGCATTTACACTATCGTTATTAAAAATAAAAAACAAAGGGGGACCCAGAAGTGATCCCTGCGGAATACTCAATGTTACTGGAGCATATACAGAAGAGAAACCATTGAGCCCGACAGACTGCCGCCTAGCACGAAGATACTCGGCAATCCATGCGACAACACTATCATCTAACTTATAAGATTGCAGTTTTGAGATGAGAAGACCGTGCGCAACTACATCAAATGCTCTTTCTAAAATCGAGGAATATGCAGTTTATTATTTGTGCGTCATCTATCGCTGAAGCCAGATCGGGAAAAAATTCTACTAGTTGAGTAGAGCATGAAAAACCTTGTCAAAAACCATACTGAAAAGAGATTACAAGGTCATTTTTCCCTAATAGTGACAAGATCGAAATAAACAATACGTGCTTCATTACATTTTATACAAGTCAAGGACACCGGCCTGTATTTCAACGGCATACTTTGTGAATTGGTACAACACTTCCGGCTTGCAATCGTGTGGTAATGAGGCCTCAGATGAACACTTTTCCAATAAACAAGAAAAGCAGAAACAATATCCCAGAACAGTTTTTAAGAACAGCTGCCGGAATTAAGAATAGCTGGTGAGGTCCGGCAAAAGTTTCAGTCTGCTTCGGTGGAGATGCCTCTCTAATGGGCTGACTGACTTCAACGTGTTGATCTGAGAAAAGGCTTGCCTTGTTGAGTACTCGGTTCCTTCTCAGGATGCTGTCTTCCATTTGAACTTCATATGACCTGACATCAATTCATCTAATTATTGTGCTTGATCCATGTATCCGTTTTCGTAGCTTGAACTGGCAAATCCAATGACCCTTTCTATGGCTTGGTGAATCCTCCGCTTGTCTGTGATGGTAGCTCATGATTTTTCGCCTCTGGTGCATTTTTTTTTCACTCACAATGGCTGTTTCGGGTTGCAGTATCTGTGAAGCTGTTGGCACAGTCATTTTAGTGTGGCAACTTATTGAAAATTGCGCTGGACTACCATTACGTTGTGTGTTTTGTTAAGTTGTGTGTTTTGTTAATAAACAAATGTCATTTGTGGGTCTGAGTGGCTCCCACGTGCTTTTTTAGGGAGCATTTTCGCCCTCATGACGGCCAATTCAGCCCATTCATTTACACGCGAATAACCCGAGCTTCCCATTTCGTGTTCGAAGTTCCAGCTCTTCGTGACGATGTTGAATTTTTCACTGGTGAATGGCAGGTCATTGTCACTTGTCAGGATTCACGATACCCAGTACATTGCAAAGACATTCCTTTGTTTCAGTATCACTTGGTTTAAGGTCATCGATTTCACTTCGTCCACTTCCCAAAAGTTGCTTTAATAATTGACTAACCAAAGCATTCTTTCCCTAGAATATGAACATGTAGTATCCAACCCGTTGCCATAGATAGCTTTGTTCTGTATGTAGTCAAAGTGTGTTTGCTGGGCTTGTGCGTACTTTATTTCAATTCTGTGTTCATTCCTGGCCAGAAGACACACTGACGAGCGCTTTGCAGACAGCTCTCAGTTCCAAGATGCGTTGTCCCGAGTTTCACTTTGCTTTTGCCTCACGGAGTCATTACAATAATTAGGCGTAATTCTTTGAAAATCGGGACATCACCAAACTAATTCTTGCAAATTATTTTTTGCAGAAAACCTTATCTCCATGTGTTAAGTATAACCGCATGTTTTTGGTTCGTTCATGTTTGTCTTGTGTCTAGCCTGAAAGAAAGATTCACTTTAGTCTTGACAGTAAGTCATTACACTCAGTCACAGCTTTCATCTTTTCCAAGGTTTTCTTTCTCACACAGACATATTGCACGACATGGATGTGCTCAAGTTTCTCTTCATTGCTTTTGTTGGGAATGAAAGCCCTGTCAACCAAGATAAATTCGTTTTCTGGTCTATGTTCAATTGCGAAGTTGTGTCTTTGCATCTGAAGGATCATGATTTGCAGTCATCTTAGAACATGACCCAGTTGTTTCTTCAGGACTGCTTGCTTCAGTGGTTTAAAATTGCTCAATGTCTTTCTTTTCCGTGTGTACACTGATACAACTTTTTAGGGCAAAGACAATGACCAGCATATTATTCTCTTTGTGCATTAACGAACTTGCATTGTTTTCAGTGCTCTGCTGACGAAGGAAAGTTGCTGTCCATTTTAAGGAAGAGCTGCTCGGAGTACAAAATTGCTCACATCACATTGGATTTCTAGCTGCTTTTATCATTCAAAACAAGGCTAGAACTGTAGCTCTTGTCACGTATTCTGGCCTTTCTGAATGCTTCCTACTGCATCCTCCCCGTTTGCTACGGCGCATTCTTTACAGTGAGTTTCCTTAAAAACCCCAATACGCGTGACCATTCAAGTAGAAATCTGGAGAGGTGGTTCATTATAGCTCAGAAGCACTGCACTCCATAGAATCCAATGTTTTTGGCCTCTGCTGAATTGCCTTCACTATTTGGATCAACTTAGTCCTTCATCGGTAACTCGTGTCTTAGGAAAACGACTTATCTAGTTAGAAGTTGTGTTTTATTCCTTGTTGAGACAGACCCTAATTTGTCGGCATCTCTGAAGTAGGTTTTTCAACTTCTTGTCATGTTCCATTTTAGCATATTTTTCACTCTCATCCATACCAAAGATACAGTGTTTTGCAATATTTTGCTGCTTAGCGCGAGACCACATGGCAGTTGGAACCTTCGCTAACAGTTTTTTTAGAGTAGGGGAGGTGGTCAGCAAGCTTGGTTCGTCATCAATCAACCCCTCTTAAAAATTTAGTTTTGAGAAACTTTAGGACTTAGCAAGATCTAGTAGAACATCATCAACAGTGGACAATTTGCAACATGCTCTTTGTAGAGCTTCGAGGACTTGGGAATGAATTCTCGCATCTGGCCTGCTTTTTTTTGGTTGCGACAACCCTTCACTTAACCCCTTGCGTTGGATTTTGGTGCTAAAACAATCGATTAGGTGAGTGGCAACTTACGCTTTCGATGACACCTCTGTTATTTAGGTTCATCAACATTTGTCCGAGATGCAGATTAATGTTGTGACTCACACCATGCAACTCTATACTGCAATTAGGATCAGACCAGACTTACTTTTCATATGAACAGTTTTGGTTGTGTTCTTAAACTATCTCCAAGGGTGTCAGGGTACTTTCATATTGTCTGAGGGGAGGCAGAGACAACAATCGAGTTCCGCAAGGGGGGCACAGAGGAGGGAAGTTATGCGCTGTGTTTGGGATATGTTTTCTTTTAGGAGGGGCTCCAGTGCCACCTCCACTGCACCACTTCTGCCCAAGGTTACAGTCCCCGGTAGTAAGGCCCATTTTATTAGCTCTTGTTCCTCCAATCAGAGAAGTGAGGTCTTCTCTAAAGACTTCAATATCACTGTTCGTTTTCTGTGGCGACTTTTAGTTGAGTGTTGCCCCAGTAATACACTTAAGTTTCATGTTTGCAGTGCCTTTGTGTATGGTTCTGGTTGCTGTGCATTGACGTTCTTAGCTTGGATGACGTCAACAGTTTGTTCGCTGCTCATTTCAAAGTTTACTGACTTTTATTTTACTGTAATGATCGCGTCGTTTAAGCTTGGTTGGCTGCTTCAAATTGCCAAGATGGTTTTGTCCTCACTATCTACTGCTAGGTCCATCTACTTCGGCAATTTTACAAACTTTCGTGCAGAAATTTCGTTTCTTATACTTGCTGCATACCCTCTTAAGTGCTTGCATTTGAATTGCAGTTGCTCCATGGGCTCAGTACATCTTTTCAGCTCTCCTAGTATCGAATTTTAACTTTAGGATATCTCCACGAGCGTTTTAATTGTAGATGCTACACACGATCTAGTCAGGACAGTTTCCTTGTTGATTTCCCGAGTGCACAGTCATGCTCCTGGAGCTTCAAATAAGTCATGATGTCAAACTGCTCTTCAACAGTTTTTATGCGAGTTCTGAAGAAGCTTGTATTGCGTGTTCAACTTCACTTTGCTTTTGTAATAAATACTCGTCGAGAAGGCTGACGACATCAGTACAGTTGAATTCTGGGTTGGGGTTGAGTCCGAAGTGTTGTATATATATCAAATAGTGAGGAGCCTCCAACAGTCAGAAGTGCTACTTGCTGACCAGATGGCGCTCTGGCTGTGTTAGCCTTGAGGTATAACGTGAAGCTCTGCTTAAAGACTCGCCGCTGCCCCGCAGCGTCACCCCTGGAGTCAAATGTCGCTGGTGGGTGCAAGAATATTCCCCATAGCTGATGCATTGACCTTAGAAATGGTTATGTTTTGCTGCCATGACTTATTGTAATAATACTTTAGTGGCCACTAAACACTGGCCTTTTGTGAACGAGGATTATTTCATAAGCATTGACGTACATGAATGGGTGTGGCTACATGGAGGCATGAATTCGGAGTATAGAGTTCCGAGGTAGGTGAACAGCTGGCCTGCCGGAGGATCAGACAACACTTTATATTTTGTGAGCTCCAAGTTAATGGAAAAAGAGGAAGTGAAAAGATAAGGAGGAAGAGCAGAATTTCAAAAAAGCCTGCACTAGACACTGTCCGCGATGGTTGCACTATCTCTCGGTTTTTTGTGTAACTATTCTGGCACCACTAAATTGTCTACATTTGAACTCTTTGGTCTGAATTGTCAACACATTTTTTGGCTTGGTTCAGGCGTGTTTTGAGGATGCTGGTTTGGATTTATACTCACTCGAAGTTCCTTTTCTTTTTTTTTTGGGAGGGGGTTGGTGCGACACCAAGGTGCTACTATAAATTATGAAGTGGCAGATAAGTTGGGAAGAAGGGATTTTACAACATGCATGCTGACTAGTAAGTGAGAGCATGACGTGATCAGTGCCATTTTCAATGAAGTATCAAGACTCACCTAAGGTTGTTTTCAGTGCAATAAGTTACAATTGCCATGATTTGACAGGCTATGTCACTTAAAATCTCGTGCCTAAGACACAGCTAAGATTTTTTTAGGAAATCAGGAGTGGGAGGGCAGTGTAATCACTATGTACGTACATGTGTTAGTGTACATGATCTCAAACATTCAAACTGTGTCATTTTAGGAGTTTCAAACCTATTCAATATCCGCGTTTGTGGTCTCTACCGTGAGCAATATGGGAAGGAATCAAGCATGACTTGTGATGTGTGGATTTGCATTGAGTGTGTGAATGCACGATCAATTGACATTCAGCACAATGGCTTGGCTGCTTTGGCTTTATAACAACAGAATTCTTAAATCCTTTTTATAGTGCTCACTGGGCTGTTTTCAAATAGTTGTTTATATAAATAGCTCACTGTAAAACATGCTCAAAGTATCATATTTGCACGGAACATATTCTGCACTCTTTCAGAGGGATTCCCAAGAACTATGTGTGGGTCTGTACTACAACTTCAAGAGTGACACGACAGATTTCTTTGTACCCCATGCTATATTCTGTGCAAGCTGCTAATAAAGTACATTATCTAATGCAACCGTTTTTGTCTTTCATTAGGGATGCAAAAGTTGTTCAGACAAGATTAATGAATTGATTGCCAATAACATGCAGCAGGTTGCAATTAGTATGACAGCACATGTGGCCCAATGTTCTACTCTACTTCATCTGTTGCAAGCTTTCATTTTTTCATCCATTTAAGCAGTTTGCAAGAAAGAATGCAGGTGTGCTAAAAGATAATTTTTTTCTTCTATGACACCACTGAATCATTCCCAAGTTTTATCAGTGTGTTATCTTGGTTTACTTTAGAATGAAATACAAGTACTGAGCAGCTGTGCATGTCATTGCAGTACTTATTCTTTTTTAGCAGGTACTGCTTTTGACACTATCACTGTGCTGTACATATCTTAAATTATGTACTGCCATTAGGACCTTGTTTCGTAGGTTTTGGTGGCCTCTCTGCTCTTGTAAGCTTTATATAAACTCAAATGATTGAATGAAATGTTGCACTATGAATCACCACTGTTAGAAGAAGATGTGATTAGTGGAGTTTATTGGCGCAAGGGCCAGATATGGCCAAAGAGTGCCAGAGCGATGATAATGAACTGTGCGATGTGCAGTGTGGATAAAACAGATGTGGCGTGGCTGTAAATGGGCCTAAGAACAGTCGCTGTAGGTGCATAAAAATATACATATAGTAAAATTATGGCAATGACAAATGATGTGTGCTATGGAGATATAAAACGCTTTAAAAGTGATACATATGTGAAATGAAAACTTGGCGTGGAGCACCAGTGCCTCGGCAGAGCCCTTAAAACAAGAGCATGGAGGCCTGGGCTCAATGAAAGCTGCTATCACAGCGGCATATTCTGAACAGAGGATGCGCTATGAACTTGTTGGGCTAAAAACATACAATACTACATCCTTTAAACAGCTTAGAACTGATTTTCTGATTTTGCATCGAAAATCGACTCTTCGCCGAGAAACGTAATCGTATGTAAAGGAAGATGATAGCGGTATGCTAAACGAAAATATTTCTTTCTCTTTGAGCTTCCTGACACTCCAGGAGGACGTGGAGGACGGTTAGCTTCTCGCTACATCTACCGCAAGTTGGAGGTTCATCGCCAGTCAGCAGAAAGCTATGGGTACCATAAGTGTGTCCTATTCTGAGGTGACAAAATAGGACATCAGTTCGCCATGTTCTCGTAGTGGAGGGCCAGTAACCTAACTGCGGCTTAATCAAGTGAAGCTTATTATTTATTTCTGTGTCCCCGCAAGCGTTGCCAGTGGCTTCGCAGTTTCTTACGTAGGAAGGGTTTTAGGTCTATTGCAGGGACAGTAGCGGTAGGGTTAATAGCACGCAATATAACTGACGTGGCCATTTGGTCAGCTAACACATTGCCCTCGATACTTCTATGGCCAGGTACCCAGCAAATAGTAGCATGCTGGTTGGACATATACGCAGTACACAGGATAGAATACAACTCAATTATTACCGCATTTCTGAATCTAAAAAGTGATCTTAGTGCATTTACGACGCTTAATGAGTCTGTATATATAATTTATTTTTGTATGTTTGATTTTCGTATATGCTTCACAGCCGACAATAGTGCATAACCCTCAGCCGTAAATATACTTGTTTTCGTGATCAGTACAGCAGATTCCGAGAAAGATGATCCGACGGCTGCATAAGCCACCCCTGCATGTGACTTAGAAGCGTCGGTATGAAACTCTGCGCATGAGTAGTTGGACTGGAGTTTTTGGCAATGCATTTTATTTTGTGCTTCTGGTGCATGTTTATTAATCTCGACAAATGAGGTATCACGGTGTATAAGCTGCCACTGCCACGGCGGTAAAGGTTTCGCTGTGGGCGTAGGACAAAGTTCTAGCAGTGGAACACCCATTTCTTCACTCAAGTTTCTCACACGCAAAAAGAACGGCTTTCTCACTGCGCGTCGATTATGGAAGAGGGTGGGAGCGGTCATATCGTTTATAGTTGAATAAGAAGGATGTTTGATGTTTGCACGTACCTTTATAAAATATGTAAAACTGCTATAGGATCGCTGTAGGTGAAGTGACCACGATTCGACTCTACATAGAGGCTCTGGATCGGACTTGTCCTGAAAGCACCGGTTTCAAGTTTGATACCCAGATGGCGAACGGGGTCTAGGATTTTTAATGCACTTGGCATGGCGGAATGATAAATTATAGAGGCATAATCAAGGCGCGACCCGACAAGGCTTTTGTACAACTTCAAGAGGCACTTTCGATCACTACCCCATGTTGTACGTGACAGGAGTGTTAGGACGTTCATCGCTTTCAAACATTTCATTTTGACATAATTAATATGGGGAGTAAACGTCAGCTTAGAATCTAAAGTGGTTCCCAGGAATTTATGCTCGCTGTTCACAGAGAGTTGGTCTCCCTTGATCGCAACATTTGGTAGTGGCATTACCCTTCGTTTGTTGGAGAAAAGTACACAAGTACTTTTCTTGGTGTTTATTTGAAAACCATTCTCATCCGCCCATTTAGAGAATTTATTCATTTCAAGCTGCACTTCTCCTTCGCAGATAGACATATTGCATGATTTTTGAAACTCATCTGCACATAATCAACATACACGGAATAAAACATCGCGCTTGGAATGACTGACTGCAGGGAGTTCATATTTACAAGAGTGTGCAACTAAGCACGCCCCCTTGCGAAACACCAGTCTCTTCGGTAAATGATCTAGAGAGAGTATTTCCCATTTTTACGCGAAAGGTTCGGTTAGACAAATAATTTGATTGTGTTTAGCATGTTCCCATGGATGCCCACGGTGGCAAGATCGCGTAGAATCCCGAATCACCATGTAGTATCGTACGCCTTATCTAAGTCTAGGAATACCGAACGTACAAACTGCCTATGAATAAATGCATCTCTGATGTACGTCTCTATGCGAACGAGGTGGTCTATTGTCGACCTCCCCCCTCTGAAACAACACTGAAGGGGGTCTAGCATACTGTTACTTTCTAGAAAGTGTATTAAGCGCCAGTTTATCATTTTCTCATATAGTTTGCATAGACAGCTTGTTAACGCTATTGGCCTGTAGCTGGCGGCCAAGGACGGGTCTTTGTCTTGTTTAAGTACTGGGATGACTATAGCTTCTTTCCATGACAATGGAATATACCCAGCTGCCCACATGATTATGAAGAGGGTTAGGAGTGTTTTTAGTGCTTCGGGGTGAAGGTACTTGACCATTTCGTACGTTATACGATCGACACCTGGCGCCGAGTTGTTTCAGCACGCAAGAGATGCCTTAAGTTCAGCTAATGTAAATTGGCAGTTGTAAGTCTCACAAGATGGATATTTACACTTAAGAAGAGTCTTCGCGTTCTTTTAATTTTAAGAACGTTTCTGTAGAGTTTGATGCACTTCAGACATATTCAAAGTGTTCGCCTAGGCAGTCCGCCTGCTCCTCCAGGCTCTCCCCTCGGCTACTTACCAAGGGTAGGGGGTGGGACTCCCGAGCCATTATCTTGTTTACCTTATTCCGAACCTTCGTTTCTTCGGTGTAAGAATTGATACCGGAGATGTACCTATTCCAACTTTCTTTCTTTGCAAGACGACGCGTTCTTCTGGATTGTGACTTCACCTGTTTGAAATTGACGAGGTTTTCAGCCGTTGGGTAAGTTCAGAGTAATCTCCAAGCTCTATTTGGCTATTTCGCGCTTTCCGACAATTGTCGTTCCACCTTGGGATGCAACGCTTATTAGTCATTCCGTTAGTTTGCTTAATACATTTAACTGCAGCGTACATAATAAAACCTGTTAGGTATGCCACAGCATCGTAAATATTAAAATCAGCAATGCCACCTCCATCTAAAATTGTGTTTTCTCCTAACAGTTCCCACTGGCTGACTTGGTGTTCCAACGAGGAAAGTCAGGTGAACATGTATCCTCTTTAGTTAGCTTCAACATTATCGGGAAGTGGTCACTCCCAAAGGGGTTCTTGGGAACAGACCACTCCAGATATGGAATTAGTGTACTCGAGACAATACTCAGGGCTATAAAAGAGTATGTGTTGTGCGTAGTGCTATAATATGTTGATTCTTTTTTGTTAAGTAAACAATCACCTGACTAAAACAAACTTTTCTATTAGGCGTCCTCGTGCATCCAAACGGGAGTCGCCCCATTGGGGATTATGTGCATTTAGATCACCAACGACTATATATGGCGGAGGAAGTTCATCATTGAAACTTTGAAATTGTGTCTTCGAAAGTTCATAGCACGGAGTAATGTAAATAAAAGTAATTGTTAGTAGCTTCCCGAACAGCAACTGCCTCAAGAGAAGTTCAGACGTTTAATTGCTTACAAGCCACACCTTTATCAACTATTGTAGCGACACCACCCAACGAGGCGGCAGCGTCGTCATGGTCTTTGCGGAAGATGGCCTATTGCTTTAGAAAGTGTGTGGACTTGAGATGTGTGTCCTGAACACACAGCACAGTTGGAGTATGTTTATTAAGGAGTTTTTTAATATCATCGAGGTTATGGAGAAGTTCTAGCTCTCACATTTCACTGTAAAATCTGTGTGTCCGTTTTAGATGTGTTTTGTGCTGTGTGCTCAAGAATGGAAAAATAGCTCCCAGACCCTTTCCAGGGGCCGTGACACGAGATTTTTCTTTTTTGGATCGGTCGACGGAGTAGCGCCGATCCTTAGGCACTTGCTGCGCCCTCACGCTCGGTGTTGTGTTCATTGCCTCTTGCGAGGCACTGGACGCGCGCTCTTGCGAGCACTGCATTTGTTTTGAGGGCCTCGCCTCAAAATACAAGGCCTTCGACGCTCCCAGCCCGGAGGTTGGTGGGTCCTTCTTGGATTGCGGAGCAGCACTGGCTGCAACCGCCGAGGGGGCGGATGGTGTCACCGCCGGCTCACTACGTGTGTGCCTGACAGCCGCCGGAGGCCGTCGTGGCGCTGCCCTTTGACGCGCCACTTCGGCAAAGCTGGTTTCCGGTAGGTAGGAAACCTGTCTTCGTGCCTCCCTAAATGAAATGTTTTGTTTTACTTTAATTGTGACAATTTCCTTTTAGTTTTTCCAGCATGGGCATGACCGTGAGTATGCGGCATGCTCCCCATTACAGTTCGCACAGTGAAGAGAGTTTTCACATGCTTCAGATGTGTGTTCTTCAGCACTGCATTTGGCATAAGTTAGGTGGCCTCGGCAGTTCTGTGAACTGTGGCCGAACCGCTGGCATTTGAAACATCGGGGAGGGTTTGGTATATATGGCCTCACTCGAAGCCTGATGTACCCAGCCTCAACGGAGTAGGGCAGTACACTTGAACTGAAAGTAAGTATCAGGTGCTTGGTCTAGACTTCTTTGCCATCACGACTCATCCTAATTCGTTTCACGTTGATGATATTCTGTTCGCTGAAACCCTCTAGAAGTTCAGCCTCCGTCAGCCCTAACAGGTCAGCCCTAACATCTGAAACAACGCCATGGGTGGTGTTCATGGTTCGGTGTGGGGTTACTATTAATTTGGTATCTCCAAATTTCACTAGATCAGACAGTTTTTTATATTGTTTTTGGTCGTGGAGCTTCAACAAGAGGTCACCACTTGCCATTCTCGATGCTTTATATCCTGGGCCAAATCTTTCTGTCAAAGACTTCGAAACTATAAAAGGTGAAAGTGTTCGCACTTGTTTGCCGGGTGTGACAGCGTGGATGACGTGGAATCGGAGAAAGGATACTCTCTGGTGACCAAAAAACTGGAAGACTTCATCGGCGCGCCCCCTTTCTGATGGCGATCAGGGAGTGGGGGGGGGGGAGGAACCAACCGTATGAAAATGTTTATTTTCGGCAGCAGCTCTAGCCACCCACCATGGAGTCCTACAAGGGGACTCTGCAGGGTCTGTAAGCACAGGCCCTGCAGACGCCAGCTGTACACCACTGCTATAACCGAATATGGTGTATCCAATGTAGGATAGCCACTCATGGTTAACCCTTGCTGCCAGGAAACACGGAGGTCAATGGAAGAGAGTAGAGGACAGGAAAGATTTAAAGTAAGAGAAAAGGCGAAGATGTGAGGGGGAGACAGGAAAAGGCGACTGCCGATTCCCCCAAGGCGGGTCGATCCCGGGGTGCCGTCTAGGTGAAGCCGGGGCCAAAGGGGTGTGTTGCCTCTGCCGAAGGGCCTTAAAGGTCCAAGCACCCAGCGTCAGCACCCCCCGGATCCCCTTTTCCCCGGACACGGCTCAGCCACGCACGGCTAAGCGTGATGTATAGTTTGAGCGCGGGTTCAGGGAACAATTCTCTTTTTTGCGTAACGAGAACAGCGGTGGTTTTTTGGGTTGAAAAGCGGGAACCATCTTGGTCGGCCTATTTCGTAAGTTGATTTATTGTAATTTGGAGTTGCTTTTCGCGGGATGATAGGCTGAAGGCACGGCAGGTGATTTGGAGATCGTCAACGTAGATGAAGTGCATGACTGTACGGGGTATAGCCCTGTTGATGGAGTTAATTTTGACTATAAACAGGGTTGTGCTCGAAGCGCAGTCCTGTGGTACATCATTTATTTTGGACAAATATTCGTGATAGTACCGTACCCAGACGTGCTTGAAAAGTTCTATTCGATAAGAAATCTTATAAGCAGTTCAGCAATCTTCCGCGAATCTCCAAGTTAGCTAGATCTCTTAGAATCTCATATATCAAAGTTGTGTCATATGCTTTCTCTAAGTCTAGAGGACCACGAGACAGAACTGTTTGTATATAATTGCCTGTCGCTGTCGTATTTCTTAGTGAAGCCTAACAAGATGATCAGTGGTGGAACAGCCCTTTTTGTATCCGCACTGGTGGGCGTCTATTAGGTGCTTCGATTCCAGAGAGAAAGTAACTAATATTTATGATGCTTTATAAGTTTTTGCTAGGCAGCTTAGTGCAATGGGCCTGTAGATACTTGGGGATGTTGGGGGTTTAACAGGTTTGAGGTAACGGTATAACTATGGCTTTTGTTCGTGGTCTTTTCTGGCAACTTTAAAGCCCATAAGAAAATGGTTGTGTTTTGCATAAAGATTTGTCGCTTGGAAGCAAAAAGCCATTGGTGAGACCTTGTTAATTATGTACTTTATATCCCTTAAGTTATGAGTTAAGCCTCTACAGTTCCATTGTGCGATAAAAGCCATGGTAGCATAAAATTAATAGTATATACTTCTGGGGATTGATAATATACTTTTGGGGATCGGTCGGTGGGAGTAAAAGATGATAGGTGACAATACTAAGAAATAGAAAGGGAGAGAAATGCGATAATCATTGCGGTTATCGCTTACTTATTGTGGTTACTGGGACTTTGTCCTTGTCCTATTTGGCGCGCTCGAGGGAGCGCTTGTCCTTCGGTGTCGATGGCAGCGGAGTTTTGTGGTCGATCTCTGTTGCCTTGTCTGAGGCACTGGCAGATCGAGAGTGAGGCACTATAAACGGAACTCGGACCTTGGCACTCGATTGTTTTGGGGGCCCAAGGAGGCTGGAGTCTGCGGGTCCTTTGATGTAGATGGGCAGCTGGTGCTGCTTCCTTTAAGGGGGCGGTTTGAGTCACCACAGGACCACTGCGTGGGGTAGGGGTGGACTCCTGAGGCCTTTGTGACGCTACCCCAACTGCATCACATCGGCGTAACTTCTGTAGAAAAGGTGTGACAGCAGTTCTTGCGCTTTCCTGAATGATATTTTTTCTTTGATGGTCAGAACAATCACTTTTTTTAACATGGGCATGACCGAGCAGACGCTGGGTGTTCCCTGTCACAGTTAACACAGTTGGGTGAGGATGAACAGTTTTCCGATTTGTGGTCATTTGCGCTGAATTTGTGCATGTTTCTTTGCCTCTGCATGAGTGCGAGGCGTGTCCAAATCTTTGGCATTTGAAACAGCGTCTGAGATTTGGGATGTAGGGTCTGACATTGATTTTTATGTACCCAGCCTTAAGAGAGGTGGGCATTTCACTTGTTTCAAAGGTTAGTATTACGTGTTTGTTGGGCACTTCCTGATTATTGCAATGGATTACAATTCTTCGGACTTTTATGAAGTTTTGGTCTTGGAACCTTTCGAGGAGCTCTTCGTCACTAAGGCCTAAGAAGTCTTCCTCGGATATTACGGCCTGCTGCTGTTTAGAGAGCGATGGGCCGAAACGGTGAAAGCTGTTTCTCCAATGCTGGTTAGTTGGGGAAGCTTAGACACTTGGTCTTTTTCGGTTAGCTCCAAAAGGAGGTCATCACTTGACATTTTGGATGCTTTGTATGTGGGTCCTTGGATGTTTTGTGTGAGGGCAATTGGCCACCAAAAATGGGGATAGTTTTCTTAGAGGTGTGCTTTCACTATGGACAATGTGGTACTTCGCGAAGGTAACTTTAGTTTTTGTAGAGAAGGTAAAACTTGCTTCGGTGTGGCCTTTCTTACGCGACCGATAAAGGGCGGTAAATACATGTGAAGCCATAGAAGTATGAATGTCTACGGTAACAGCGGTGACCACCCACCAAGGAGCCCAACAAGGAGATGCGGCTGGACTTGTTAAACAAGTCCTCCTGACGCCAGCCGTACGCTGTCATTATAACCCAATGTAATTATCCAAGGTGGGATACCTACACAAGGTTAATCCTTGCCGCCGAGAGAATCAGAAGTAAACAGAAGTGAGGAGAGGACAGGAAAGATAAAAAGTGTGAGAGAAAGAAAAAGATGTGGGAGGAGAGAGACAGGAAAAGGCGACTGCAGATTTGCCCTGGGTTGGTAAGCCCAGGGGTGCCGTCGACGTGAAGCCGGGGCCAAAGGTGTGTGTTGCCCCTGCCGGGGGGCCTTAAATGTTCAATCACCCGGCGTTGGCTCAACCCCCAGGATTCCCTTTTCCCAGGACACGGCTCAGCCGCGCACGGCAAGGCGTGGGAGGGGTCGAGACCCCCGTTAGCTCGGGTCTGTGGTGTCGCTACACACCAAACGCCTGCTTGCACAGACGCCCCTGCGGGGATTTTTTCGAGCCAATTCTGTTCTGCTTTATGGTAACAGACTGTTACAGACCGACAAATTTTCTCATCATACTGACTCTAAAAGGGCTTGTTTTGCTGATGATGCTTCATTATTACATGAAGAATATGGAAGACATTTCAAAATATTAGCAGGAAAGAATTAGTTATTTACCCGCTACATTTATATGACTACCACAGGCGACAGAAAGAAATGACTCGATGGGCTAGTAAAGTATGACTGATATACGATTTTGGGCTGATATATGAAAAACATCAGGATGTCAATGCCCCATCAGCTCCACACGTCATAACATGTTCACCCTGTTGTCATTGGACAGAGGCTATGTATACACAGCTTATGCATAGTAGGGCAAGGCATACAACATTGCTGCATTCCAATGGCATAGCCAGGGGTTGGTTCACCTGGCTCATGCCCTCCCCCCTCTTCAATTTTTTCTCCCGTAGCATACAGAGCATGAAATGACGCTCGATCACATCTATGAACTGGACTACACTTAGGATAATAGTGCTGCCCCTGCTTTAATTTCCCAGCTCAGTCCCCCCCCCCCCAAAAAATCTGCCTAAGCTTCTGTGGTAGCCCACACACATTTTGGTGTTCGCTTCAGCGTTGTCAATCGGTGCCATGACCACGTGTGTGCAAAATGTGAAGGCACACATTACATGCACATAAAGCATAGCAGAACAAGCGTAAGGTGCTGAAGTTCAAGCACTTTCACAGCAGTCCGAATTCAGGATAATATGGCAGGTTTTGCAAAAGAGTCTATAATGCAACTTGGAAGCCAGAAAAAAAGACGTATTGAATTGTATCACAAGTTGCTCTAGGACAGCTAGTTAAAGCCAAGGCCATGCCTTTTGCTACAAACTGAAGATAAGTGTTCTCTCTGGTCACTGCAAAATGAAAAGATTTTGTCGCTGTTGAAAGACAGTTCATCACATTTTCATTTGCAGCAAGGTTACTTTGCGAAGACCTCAAATTTCATAAATTTCAGAAGTGACAAGCAATTTGAATTTACTGATAGGATTGTGCCCGAAAAAGATTGCCAATTGGAAATGTTTCTCAGAAGGAGATGTTGTGCACACCTCGACAGATCATATAGGGAATGCCTTAGATGCAGCCCATGTTTTACTGCATTGGGCAGTCTGTGCCAGCTAGCAGAATCGGAGGAATTCAGGCTCCTCAGAAAAGACAGATATAGAGTGATAATGAGAAAAAGATTTTCCGCCGAGTAAGCACAAAAATGCGTTCATGAACGAGGTTTATGGTTTCATTGGTGTCCAAAAAACGCATTTCGTCCAAACACGCCTTTCACTGGACTGTTGTGACCATAGCCAAATAGATTTTCTGCTACCAATTACTCGAGTAGGGGAAATGGAAGCTGAAGCACTACCAGTTTGTCAAAGAAAATTCTGGAACATTGAAGTGGTTGGAGACACCTAGGATGCTGGCACTACCCTCTCAAATGAAACCCTTGTTATGACATCAGCGTTGGTCTATGTAGCAGTGAGGCTGTGTCGAGATATGTAATGATCCATATCGCCAATGGAATAAGATTTTGAGGGGAGCAAGAAGATTGTAGAAGTGAATGGGTTCTAGCAAATAAACTGTAAAACCTTCAGATGAGTTAATACAAAAGCGCTGTTTGTGGTGCCATTTTCAACACCAACAAAAAATGAACATGTGTTTTGGGTTGCAACAAGGTGTGTTACGAGCAATGTGTACAAACATTATGATTCATATTTGCATGCTTTGAAAACAAGCTGTAGCATCTCTCATAATACACGACTACTACATATCCACATACATCTAATGCCAGCTTTAATGAATATATCACCCATGGTAAACCTTTGCCTCTCGGCTGAAGCTGCAATTATTATTTGTCGAGCTTATTGTGACATGTTTTACACTCTTAAAAAGGTAGTAAATAGTAGTAACGGGACCCGTTGCTACCTTTATGACCCCGTTACTACATATTGCGACAATTCTACTACCTCAGAAGTATACAAGAGGTAGTAACTATATGTGGTAGTAAATGGTACTACCTGGGATAGTAAACATTATGACTTGCGTACGTGCACATAGAGACATGCGCAGGGTTTCCCATCAGGGGATTGGGGGACTTGCCGAAGGCTTTTATTAACACCCATTTTTATCATTTGTTTTCTGTAAAACCCACACACAACCGTCACAAATTTGGAAAAGGGCCCGAGCCTTGCACTCTCCCGACTACGGGGCATGGGCGAAAGTGCATAGGAGCACCCCCTCTCCCTCACTATGTCAATGTATCGGGCGACTTACACGCCCCCCCCTTCCAAGATAACGCCCCCCCTCCCCTGGCGCACGACTATGCGTGCACGCAGACGTCCGCTTCTGCCGTGTAATAAGGTAGAGGGTGCGTCCGTATCTGGAGTTTCTAGACCCAATGGGCCTTGAAGCTTCCTAGGACAACCGAATAAAGCCTACTAAGCAGATGAGGAGTGTATATATATATATATATATATATATATATAACTTGTATTTGGTATCAATTTAGTTTGATAAGGGTCATATCAGTCGTTGCAATAAAGTTTTATGTCTACAAGTCTGCATTGACCATTGTATATCTTAAATTCATAATATATGAATTTTTGCGGTTATTACCGCTGTTGTACATTTGTTTTAAATGGCGTTCACTGTGTACACTGAATTAGCCATTTCAAATTTCGCGCGCTCGAAATTCTAAGTTTCTTTCTTTCAAATTATACGTTTTACGTAATTATGTAAGATTTATATATACATATATTTTTACTATATAACTATAGTAACAACGTTTTCTAGTCAGCATTGAAAAATTAGGATGCGCAAATGTGGTGTGCGTCTGTGTGGCTGTAACCACTTTACTTGTTTGAACGTGTTTATTCACCACTCGACTGTGTGTTGTCTGACAGCGTCTCGAGGGGTATCGATTGGAGTCGATTTCTCTCGTGTTTTAAGTGTACTTGCGCACTGTTCATACTTTGTGTTCTGCCGTTGCTGTTGATTACGAAGATGCGCTATTCTCAAGTGAGGACGTGTGGCTTCGTATCGTGGAGCACTCCCCAGATATGTACCACATTTCTGCTATCGGCGCCTTGTTATCGCCTTGTTAGTACCTGTAAATGGGACCCCGCATAAGCATTCATTATTTGGAATTTTGGTCGTTTGTGCTTATTGTAGGTAAGGCCCTGCAAACGACGGCGGCTCGTCGGCGGGGTTCTATTTATAGGTACGCACGAGGCGCGCTCAATTCGCTACAACTGCATCGATTGATATGTGGTGTTTAACGTCCCAAAACCACCATATGATTATGAGAGACGCCGTAGTGGAGGGCTCCGGAAATTTCGACCACCTGGGGTTCTTTAACGTGCACCCAAATCTGAGCACACGGGCCTACAACATTTCCGCCTCTATCGGAAATGCAGCCGCCGCAGCCGGGATTCGAACCCGCGACATGCGGGTCAGTAGCCGAGTACCTTAGCCACTAGACCACCACGGCGGGGCTACAACTGCATCGATAAAGCAGCCTTCCAAGCGTATATAGCTGTAGCATATCCGACGTACTCTGATTAGCCAGCCTTGGGACGTTTATTCGTCACATGTGCATGAGTGTAAAACAATATGTGTTGTGCTGACACAGCTAGGGGAAGCGTAGCGTTCCCGTCATGGCGCGCGGTCGACGCGGCACGATCAGCTATGAAAAAAACAGGAAAGGGGTGGGGAAGCACACCGTCTGCTGCAACTCTTCAGTTTTCCCCGTCGTTCCTAATACTGAGACGCGATCTCCTAATTGCACAGCTGCGCACACAGCAAGAGAACGCGCCCTGGCTTTTGTAACGCGTGGTTCATCGCGAACAAGTTCATCGCACTCGCGAAATGCACGGAGGACGACGCGTCGTCGATTCCCCAACTCTGAGACACGATCTAATTGTGCAGCCAACCACGCTTGAACCAACCACGCTTGAACAAAGCTATACTTCCTTACCCATCAGCTCATTCCAAACTAGTGAAAAGAGGCATCATCAGTCATTGTTTCTGTTATCCATTCAGCAAATCTTGTGAGCACGAAATCGCCAAAAGTTCATAATCAGACTGATTGTCAAAAGCAGGTTATACTCTGCACGTTCAAACTTCAGTTGCAGAAGGCTCGCTTCGTAACCCAGGATATACAGCGCATCATGATGCGGAGAAACCGAAGCACCTACTCGTCATACCATACCACCACAAGACATCGCAAACCCTAAAAAAAAAATTAGCGAAGTGCTCTGAAGTTAGGGTTGTCTTTCCGGCTCACAAGACGTTGGCCAGCCTTGGTGGCCTTCATGATCGTGACGAAAAACCCAAAGGTTGTAATAAGAACCATCGAACTGTTCTTGTTCCCATGTCATTTGCGTTGTTTATCGTATTCCGCTCTCTTGTAAAGAGTATATTGAACAGATGGGCCGTCACCTTAATGATAGATTAAGAGAACATTGTAATAACGTGCAAAATTGTCAAGGGAGTTGGCTGGCCATACATTGTAAGTCCTGCTGCTGCTCACCGATGTTCAATGCATGCATAGTTATCCAGAGAATATTTGACAAGCTCACTAGAGAGATTATTGAGGCTGAGACTATTGCATCACTAGGGTCTAAGTGCGTCAACACTCCCGTGCTCGGAATTGTATTTTCAAAGAAATACATTTTTGTGCTTATCACACATTAAATATATATTTTTCTGATGATATAGGCAAGCGTGCGGTGGTAATCAACACTGTTGGAAGTTGGCGTCTGTGTCGTGTGTCTTCTTGTATCCCCATTTCTTAGCGCTATTTTCCATCGTCTGACCAAGAAAAAAATTATTTTTGCAAAGACGAAGCATTGATGTAAGTGAAAAATAGGCAGGTTGCAAACGAAGGAGGCACGGCAGCAACGTCTTGATGTGGGTGATATGCAAGAGCACCTGCACACTGTTTTTTTTATTTATTTACATATACTTTAGGCCCTATTCGGGCCCAGGCAGCAATGGGTCAGTGAAAATAATAAAGAAAAATCAATAGAAGGTACGGAAGTTACAAATGTTTGCGACATGAATGGGGAATGGTAAAAATATATATCAATACAAAAATACAACAATTCGCAGCACTAAGAAGCCTTGGCTCCGTGTTAATCAACATTGGTCCAAATTACGCTCAGTGTCCACAATAGTACGCTTTATAATCATAAAATCATCCAATTTATTAAGTTTTTAACAGTGGAAAGGCAGAAAGTTTAACTGAATCAAATATTCACTCTGTTGATATTCATTCATAATAATATTCAGTCATGGTGATTTTCATCATTTGCTTATTCGCTTTTTATTACAGAATGCCATCCCCTAATTGCACTTGAAAGGCTAAGAGCCCAAAAATGCAACAGAGATCGCCGCAGAGATTGAAGACTTGTCAGTGGAGGTCCTGGATGTCATTGATGATGTGACAGCCCTTGTGCATACATCATCATCAGCCTGACCACGTCCACTGCAGGACAAAGGCCTGTCCCATGTTCCGGCACTCAACTCAGTCCTGTGCTAGCTGCTGCCAATTTATACCCGCAAACTTCTTAATCTCATCTGCCCACCTAACCTTCTGTCTCACCCTAACCCGTGGGAATCCAGTTAGTTACCCTTAATGGCAAGCGATTGTTTTGTCTACGCGCTACATACCCTGCCCATATCCATTTACACTTCTTGATTTCAACAATTATATCCTTAACCCCCGTTTGTTCCCTAATCCACCCTGCTCTCTTCTTGTCTCTCAAGGTGACACCTACCATTTTTCTTTCCATTGCTCGCTGCGTCGTCCTCAATTTAAGCTGAACCATCTCAGTAAGTCTCCATGTTTCTGCTTCGTAGCTAAGTACCGACAGGATACAGCTGTTATGTACCTTCCTCTTGAGGGATAGTGGCAATCTACCTGTCACAATTTGAGAGTACTTGCCAAGTGTGCTCCACCCCATTCTTATTTATCTAGTTACTTCATCCCCGTGGTTCGGCTCCGCGGTTATTACCTGCCCTAAGTATACATAGCCTTTTACAACTTCAAGTGGACTATTACCTATCTCAAAGGACTGCTCTCTTCCGAGGTTGTTGCACATTACTTTTGTTTTCTGCAGATTAATTTTAAGACCCACCTTTCTGCTCTCCTTGTCTAACTCCGTAATCATGAGTTGCAACTCGTCCTCTGAGTTACTCAGCAATGCAATGTCGTCGGCGAAGCGCAGGTTACTAAGGTACTCTCCATTAACTCTTATCCCTAACTGTTCCCATTCTGGGCCTCTGAAAACCTCGTACAAGCACGCGGTAAATAGCATTTGGGAAATTGTATCCCCCTGCTTTACACCCTTCTTGATTGGTATTCTGTTGCTTTCTTTATGAAGCACTATGGTAGCAGTTGATCCTTTGTAGATTTCTTGCAGGATGTTTATATATGCTTCATGGACGCCCTGATTCTGCAGTCTCTGCATGACTGCTGGTATTTCTACTGAATCAAACGCCTTCTCGTAATCTATGAAGGCTACGTATAGTGGTTGGTTATATTCTGAGCATTTCTCTATTACCTGATCGATATTATGAATGTGGTCGTTTGTTGAGTAGCCTGTTCGAAATCATCCTTGTCCCTTTGGTTGAATGAATTCTAATGTTTTCTTGACTCTGTTAGCAATTACTTTTGTAAATCGCTTGTATACTACAGAGAGCAAGCTGATCAGCCTGTAAATCTTCAAGTCCTTGTCATCTCTTTTCTTATGTATCAAGATGACGTTAACATTCTTCCAAGACTCTGGTACTCTTCGCGTCAGGAGACGCCTCGTAAACAGGGTGGCTAGTTTTACTAACACAATCTGTCCTCCATCTATAAGCAGATCTGATGTTACCTGATCCTCACCAGAAGCTTTGCCTGTTTTCATGCTCTCTAAGGCTTTTCTGACTTCTATAACTACTGGTGGGGTGTCTTCAAGGATACCGCTAGTTCTTATATTAAGGTCGTGGTTGTGCTAGCTACTGTACAGATCTCTGTAAAACTCCACTAATTTACTATCCTATCCATATTGGTAGTTATTTTGCCTTGCTGATCCCTTAGTGCATACATCCGATTTTTCCATATCCCAAGTTTCCTCTTCACTGCTTTGAGGCTTCCTCCGTTTTTCAGAGCGTGTTAAATTCTCTCCGTGTTATACGTTCTTACATCGGATACCTTACGCTTATTAATCAACTTTGAAAGCTCTGACAGTTCTCTTTTTTTGTCTGTTGTACTTGAGACTTTCATGCTTTGACGCTTCTTAATGAGATTCTTAGTTTTCTGAGAAAGCCGTGGCGGGCGGTCTAGTGGCTAAGGTACTCGGCTGCTGACCCGCAGGTCGCGAGTTCGAATCCCGGCTGCAGCGGCTACATTTTCGATGGAGGCGGAAATGTAGGCCCGTGTGCTCAGATTTGGGTGCACGTTAAAGAACCCCAGGTGGTCAAAATTTCCGGAGCCCTCCACTACGGCGTCTCTCATAATCATATGGTGGTTTTGGGACGTTAAACCCCACATATCAATCAAATCAATCAATTCAAAAGCACTTTGAATGGGTGCTGCTCCAGGAATACGATTTTAGCTGCATAGGTGACTCCTAGATATGTGCGCTGATAGTCCAGCGGCCACTGATCTCACTCTGCATAACGGTTTTGGACAGGGCTGGTACGGAATGCACCAAGTGCCAGCCGGATACTTAAGTGGTATACAGGGTACATTTTGAGTGCTGTCTTTGTAGCTGACTGATATACTATGCATCCATAGTCTATGCGTGACAAAACCAGGCTTCGAAACAGAGATATGAAACAGTGACTGTCAGTCCCCTATGACTGATGCAATAAAATCATTAAAAGGTTCATGGTTTTGAGACATTTTAACTTAAGCTGTTTTATGTGCTGGATGAAGGAGAGTTTGAAATCAAAAATTACACCAAGGAATTTTCGTTCTTTCGCGATGACTAAGTTTTGTCTATTCGTCAGTATGCAGGGGTCAGGATGTACACCTCTTCGTCTGGCGTAAAGCACACTAGTGGTCTTGTCAGCGTTGATCGTAAAACCTTTCTCATCAGCCCATTTTGCAAGGCGGTCAGCACCTAATTGTATCTGGCGTTCGCATACAGTCGAGTTACAAGATTTGAAAATGATTTGGATGTCATCTACATAAACAGAGTATGATATCGCAGGAGGAATAACTGAGCGAAGAAAGTTAATTTTAACTATAAAAAGCGTGCAGCCTAATACTCCGCCATGTGGCACTTGAGGCATTTTAGGGTTTCATCAGGGAGGTTTCCGATCATTTCATAGGTAATTGTATAAGAGCCAGGGGCAGAACTTACATAGGAACCAAGGGCAAGCTTCAATTGATGTAATGTTAATGGGTTATTGTATCCTTCTGGTACAGGCTTGTTCGGGCGCAAAGGCACACTTTCAGCTATGCTTTTGTGGCGAAAGAACTTAGCAGTATAATTTTCTTAGCTTGAGATTTTCTTGAAGTGCTCGCCAAGAGCGCTTGCCTGTTCTATTATAGCACCGCAGTCATTCACCAAAGGGAAGAAATTCGGGCCTTGTCCTTTGAGTTTGTGCACCCTATTATACACCTTGCTGGCATCTGTGTAGGAGTTTATTGAGGATATGTAGTGTGCCCAGCCTTCCCGTTTGGCTATACGGCGAATATTCCTGCCATTCGCTTTGAAACTTTTGAAGATTATTAAGTTTCCAATTTTGGGTGGCGAGAAAAAGTCATCCATGCTTTTTTGCCGTTTTTTGGCAATTTCACACTCGATTTCATCCTGGCTTTGCGTTGACCTTATTGTTTTTGACAACGGTATGCAATTTTTAGCACAAATGAGGATCCATTCGGAGAAATAGTTGGCCATCTCTTCTACGCCCGAATAGTCCACCTCTTTGAGGCGCAGTGTATACATAGCTCTCCGAATTTCGCCCAGTTTGCACCATGAAAGTTCCACTTTTTAGGATAAAAAAGGGTTGGTCATCCAGTTGTCTTGTTTGTAAAAGAGTCAGAAAATGATCACTTCCATGTGGATTAATAGTAACTTTCCAGTCTAGGTAAGGCAGGAGTGACGGTGACCCAATGGCTAACGCTATGCATGAATATGTATTTTGTGTGGTACTGTAGTATGTTGGCTCTGCCTTATTGTACAGACATGCTCCAGATGAGAGAAGAAAGTTTTATACAGCGCGACCTCTCGCATCGCACTTGGTATCACCCCATAAGAAACTGTGAGCATTAAAATCTCCAAATAAAACATACGGATCTGGGAGCTGATCGATTAACTTTTCAAACTATTTTATTGAACAATTCGTCGGGGGGTATGTAGATGGAACAGATAGTTATCAAATGCTTGAATAAAATAGCGCGAACAGCCACAACTTCAAGAGAGCTTTGTAGCACAATGTACTGGCATGCCACGCTTTTTTGTGCAAAGATGGCCACACCTCCAGACGAGAAATCGCCACCATTTCGATCTTAACGAAAAACCACATATTGTTTAAGAAATTCACATGAGTTGACTTTAAATGAGTCTCTTGAACACAGAACACTTTTGGCTGATAGTCGTTTAGCATGTATTTGATATCATCTAGGTTATTGAATAGGCCTCTGGCATTTCACTGTAGTATTTGTGTGGTCATATTTAGAAGAAATGTATGTGTCTTGTGTTCAGATGAATGTGCTAAAGATAAGCGTTAAAGGGAGGCTACCCTTCAGGTTACCGACCCCTTTGATGGAGTGGTTACGGATGTTTCCCTTTCTTATTGCGCTCCAAGGAGCGCTGATCTTTGGGCGTCGACGACGCTGGTGTTCGTCCATCGATTTCCATCGCCTTCTTCGAGGCACTGGTAGGTCGAGGACCAGGCACAGAGACTTGCATCTCCGGTCTTAAAATTCGATTCAGCTTCGGGGCCTGTTGAGCCGAAGCCTGCAGACCCACCTTTGATGTTGGTGGTGCGGCAATAGCAGCAGCCACCAGGGGGGTAGACGAAGTGACTGCTGGGCCACTGTTGGCGACCGCAAGTAGAATGATTGATTGATTGATATGTGGGGTTTTACGTTCCAAAACCACCATATGATTATGAGAGTCACCGTATTAGAGGGCTCCGGAATTTAAACCACCTGTGGTTCTTTAACGTGCACTTACATCTGAGCACACGGGCCTACAACATTTCCGCCTCCATCGAAAATGCAGCCACCGAAGCCTGGATTCGAGCCCGCGACCTGCGAGTCAGCAGCCGAGTGCCTTAGCCACTAGCCCAACGCGGTGTGGCGACCGCAGTAGACTGCCGAGGTCCTTGTGGCACTACCCCCAGTTGCACCACCTCGACAATGATTGATTGATTGATTTGTGGGGTTTAACGTCCCAAAACCACTATATGATTATAAGAGACGCCGTAGTGGAGGGCTCCGGAAATTTTGACCACCTGGGGTTCTTTAACGTGCACCCAAATCTGAGTACACGGCACCACCTCGACAAAACTTGTGATCAAGGTATGACAGACCTTTCCTTGCTTCACGAAATATGTTTTCTTTTACTTTTAGCGAGATGATCTCCTTTTCTATCTTCCATTTAGCACATATTCTAGAGTAGGCTGGATGACTTCCATCACAGTTCACATAATGTCGAGATGATTCGCAATCGTCAGACTTGTGTTCAATGGAGCTACATTTGGCACCCATCTGATTTCCCCGGCATGTCTGGGATCCATGTCAGTACCGCTTGCACTTAAAGCATCGCCGAAGGCTCGGGTTGTATGGCCTAACACGAAGTTTGATGTAGCCTGCATCTAGCATTGTAGGGAGCACACAGCTGTCAAAGGTTAGTATTATGTGTTTAGTGCGGATCTGCTCATTGTTTCGGCGAATCGAGATTCTGTCAGCCTAATTTGATTCTGGAAGCCATCTAGAAGTTCCTCATCACTGAGGTGCAAGAAGTCATTTTTCGATATTACACCGTGCACGGCTTATGTTCATTGTTCTATGTGCAGACACGGTTACTGCTACGTCACCAATCACTTCAAGTCATTCAATTTCTCAAATCGGTCTATCCTTAAGTTCGAGTAGCAAATCACCACTAGTAACTTTCGTGGCCTTGTAGCTTGGTTCAATGGTGTTTCCAAGGTATTTCACCACCAGAAAAAAAGACAATTTGCGAGCAGTTCGGCTGCCCTAACTATGGATTAAATAAAATTATGGAAATATTTTATAGCTTTTCAGAAAAAATTGGTAGGGTGCTTCGGTGCGCCCTCTTTTGAGGGCGATCAAGGAGTAAAATAGCTTGTTTAGCCATAGGAGTAGTGCGTGTGTTCGGCGACAGCACCAGCTGCCCACCATGGAGCCCAACAAGGGGACGCGGCAAGACTTGAACGAAGTTTGCACAACGCCAGCTGTACGCTATCACTATAACCGGATATAGCATACCCAAGGTTGGGTATCTACATGAGGTTCACCCTCACCACCAGGAAACAATGAAGTAAATGGAAAAGAGAAGAAGACAGGATAGATTAAAAGAGGAGAAAAGACGAAGATGTAGGAAGAGACAGAGAGAGGATAGAAAAATGCGACTGCCAATTTTCCCTGGGCGGGTCAGGATAGGGTGCCGTCTCCAATCGCCCAGCATTGGCTCAACCCCCAGGAGCCCCTTTTCCCCGGGCACGGCGAAGCCACGCACGGCTAGGCGTGGGAGAGGGTCGAAACCTTCCGTTAGCCTGGGTCCGTGGTGTCACTACACACCAAACGCCTGCTTGCGCATACGCCCCTGTGGGTGACCAGTCAATTTACAGAACTCCTTTAGCTATTTGTAGATAGCATTAGATAGCATCGCTGAATGGCAGTGCGCAATGATTTTGCTTTTCTTTGTTCGAGGCCAGGATTTCCTGCTCACGAGGGGCTAGTTCCTTAAATGTCCACCACGTGCTGCATGAAGTTGAACCCTTCCCCTCCGCTCGCCATTTTCTCCTCCCACCACGACGCTGACGAGTTCCCTACTGAAATGGCTTTCTTCAACCTGTTCTCGCCCGCCCCTCATTGTGGGAACCAAAGATTAGCGCGCCACTGCCAGCGCAGTCTTACCCGCGCCGTTTGTACGCCGGCCGTTGTAGACTACGCGAACGTGTTCCGGACCAGCCATGAACTATTTTTCAGACTGCGGACTTCTGTCTTTCTTTGGCTTGTTTGAATTAGAGTCCTCACAGCTTTAATATATAGTCATAGATAATTTATATACGAAGGAGCTACGACCAACTGCATTACATTCTTTAGCTTGTTTGTCGTCGTATGTAATCAATATTATTCATAATATCAGGTTCGATACTTAATTTGTGGCTAAGCCATATTCTTTGCCGACCTGAACTTTTTCTTGGGCAGAACAAAGTTTTTTAATGTTCTGTTTTTAGCTAATAGGCTATTGAAAAACATGCAAAAAATTAAGAAAGATATTAGTGCAACAATGTTCACAGGAGAACCATGTCCACTATACTGTACAGAAGGATTCATTTGTTGAACATATATGGGTACACACATTCTGCTATTCTCTTTGAAAGAGCGCTGCTTGTGGCCCTGTTAGGTTAATAGCCTTAGAAAACACAAGCGAGGTTTGTTTTGACCCGAGAAAAAGTTTCTCATGGTTGGCTGTAGCACATAGCGTTCAGCACCAAAAAGGAAACAATACGTAGAAGAGAGCGTGTCTCTTTTGTCCACAATTAAACTTCATCAGACACCGATCCCCCTCGTGCTTCATACTGTTGATATACTCCCAGCATGTCCCAGTTAAATTTTTTTGCGACTGGGCTTGAAGAGTTTCACGTGAAGCCGCATCTTGTTTTCTTTTTTTCTTCTATATTGAGCACGATGTGCACCAATTGCATCTTGGTGTCGAGTGTACTGAACGTAAGTGATTCTCGCATTGCCAGCAAAGTTTTTATTACAAAAGCTACATTTTTTCTACAGTGTATCGAAAAGACATAACAGAGCCCGAACAATTTAAATGACTTCAATGTTGCAAAGATATCTCTTGAAATACTTTTGTATACTTGACCACATCGTGCGCACGTAGTTTCGCGTAGATTACGCAATTACTTCTGGTAGCCAATAGTAGGTTCAATCAATCAATCAATCAATCAATCAATCAATCAATCAATCAATCAATCAATCAATCAATGTTTCTTTATTAGCATCAGAAGTGTACATTGTGAGTAAGTATGCAGGAGGAGGTCCCAAGGTAGTAAACCGCAGGCGGGACCTCCTATGTTATTACAATGAAAAAGCTTAAATATGAATAACCAATGAGCAAGTCACAGAACATTTCGAACTTTTTTTTCTACAAAGCAAGATATCAAAACTTAACAAAATCTAGCAGTTATACGTTTAATAAAGACTTTTTCAATTTCCTCTTAAAAACATGAATGTGCATTAAGTCTTTCACATCATGTGATAAAGAATTCCATAATGAAATTGATGAAAAACAATGCTCATTTTTCCATAATTAGTGCGAACTTTAGGTAATAACAGGTTATGGGCGACCGCGAATCTAGTATTATTGGAATTATTCAACAAGGTAATAGGAAAGATGTCGATAGTGAGGGTACGGTGGAAAATTTTGAAAAACAAAACAGACATTGTAAACGTACATTTGGGAGATCGGTAATACGTCAAGCAGGCGAAAAATCTCATGTGATGGCGCTTGACGTGAAGCGAAAGTTATGAGTCGAATTGCTTGTTTTTGCAATACCTTTAACGGCCAAATGTGCACCAAATATGAATTACCCCATGATGTAATGCATTAACTGAGATGACTGTGTGAATGCATAATACAATGCCTTCAGAGTTTTGATGTTGAAACACATTCGTGACTTGACCAATGCCCTGATACCGTACGAAATCTTTTTACAAACAGAATTGATATGTTGCTGAAATTTCAGATGTTTGTTCACTATAACTCCTAAAAATGACGTATGATCACTTAAAGGAATAACTACTGAGTTCACACAAAGGTAAGGAATAAATGCTAGTTTTTTGTTTGGTGAATAAAAAAGCATAAAACAGGTTTTGCAAGGAATAATCAACAATCTATTAGAGTTGCACCAGTCAACAAGACAATTAAGGTCAGCTTGAAGTCTTGACATGAGAGTCGCTAAATCCAAGTGATGAGAAAAGAGAGCCGTGTCATCAGCGTAAAGTATACAAGAAGAATAATTAAGGCAACGTGGTAAATCATTGATGAATAATAAAAATAACAACGGCCCCTAAATTGAACCTTGCGGAACACCTCTTGTAATGGGGTTGGGACTGGATGTAAAATTATCGACCGAGACCACCTGCAACCTATTAAGAAGAAAGCTCTGTAATAGCGTTAATGCGGGACCAGTTATGCCATAGTACTGGAGTTTGCGAAATAGGATGAAATGATCTATACAGTCAAATGCTTTAGTAAAGTCGACGAAGACAGATCCTGCGATGTTACCATTATCAATGAATGATCTGATTTTGTCAGTGAAACAAGCAATTGCAGTATCAGTGACAAGCAATTGCAGTATCAGGTTTATATATTTGGGGTTTAACGTCTCAAAACCATCATATGATTGTGAGAGATGCCGTAGTTAAAAGCTCCAGAAATTTCGACAACCTGGGGCTCTTTAACGTGCACCCAAATCTGAGCACACGGGCGTACAACATTTCCGCCTCCATCGAAAATGCAGCAGCCGCAGCCGGGATTCAATACCGCGACCTGCGGTACAGCAGCCGAGTACCTTAGCCACCAGACCACTGCGGTAGGGCGGCCAATAAATAGGTGGGGCTGAAGGATGAACTACTCTTAAAAACATGTTACTCGACTCTTACAGAAGCTACCAAAGTGGTTTCAGTTGCAAGTGTAGCTCTGCTCACTTTTCTGCTTTACTTTTCTTGTCATGTTTTGTCAATACTAAAAATATGTACCACCCTGCTGAAATCACCAAATGATGGTTGTAGTAACTATAAAAAATAGTGATAAATAATATGTTCAATACACTAGTCATGGGGTAGGAAAGGAATATGCTTGGCAAACACAGAGTAAATGATCCGAGATTGTACTGTCCAGTTATCCCTTGTGGAAGGTTTTTCGCTTTCTTATTTCTTTGTAGCGCTTATTCTTAGCGTAAATTTACATAAGAAGCTGAGTATCGTTCCATAGAAAAAAAAAACACTAGATGCTCGGGACGAACAGCACAGTTACAGTGTAAGCTGGAGGAGCGGCTTTTGTAGACCTTTTTGTAATTTAGTGTTAGCATCTAACTTGCTGGCATCTCATTGCAGGCGTCTTATTTTATAAGGTACCCAGCATAGTTTCGTAAACTCTCCTTTAAACAACGGCTGCTTCAAGGGACGGCGTGCCCCTGATTGTTTTTGCACTACTACCTGACAACATTTAATTAATGAGGTTCGCAACTTCAAATTATGCAGCATCGCGTGTTTTACAAAAGATTTGCTACACCTAAAACGATTGTGTCTTTATCTATGTTATTGGCACATTTCAATCGCCTTGATATATTAAAAATAGTAATAGATAAATTATTTACGTAACACTTCATCTGGTGAGATTTCATTGCGACATGTGAAAGAAAATTTAATAGGGTTATTGCGCACACTACAAGTGCTTTATGCAACAGATAGTCAAATGTGCAATGATCTCCGCGTTGTTGATGTATGTTTTGAAGGCTTGTGCACCAATAAATCAGCTATCTAATGGGGTCCTTAGCGTAAGATGTAAGGGCTAACATGCTTAATTTAAAAACAATTTTAAACCCACACTGTTTATTTACGTGTACATCTCAAGTACGTAGTGCTTCCTCTCGCACCTGGATATTGTCAGAATTCATAGCTTGATCTTGCGATTGACGAGTGAATGCACCATAATAATTGCCTATATTAGATAGGAAAATAATGATAATCCACCTTTTTACTCAATGGTCTCGCTGATGTATGTGTAAACATGGCAACGGCAAGAACACTAATCATGCTGTAGCCAAGAAAAAAAACGTGATGCAGAACATTTTGTATAAGTCTCTAAAGCAGTTATCGATTGATAATATTCTATTAGTTGCTAACGTGAGGTCATTACTGGCAGCGATATGCTTTTATTTGTCCTCCCAGGAAAAAGAAAGCTGATGTTCACGCTTGGTGCCATCGTATAGTGTTACACCTTCAATCCACACACAGCTCAGACAAGAGTGCAGAATGAAAACCTAGGTGAATTACACGCTTGACACATGTAGCATTTCATTTCAACAGCAGAATGTTTAAGCTTCATTTCCAGCCTGGCCGACGGCCACTCCGAACTCGGAACACATGCGTCAAGCTAAGTGGAAGCAAAGCATAGCCATATATATTATTGTTACATGAATGACGAGTCGATAGACTATCTTTAATATTGTCCCTGTATAATATAGCAAGAAGGGCGAAAAGAAACGGAGGAAGAGGAGGAAATTAAAAAGGAGTTGGGGTAGGCCACCAGCACTGTTGCTTCCACAGTCTTCTCGTGTGCGCCAGTTGAATCTTTTTTTTTCGTTAGCTCAGCAATAACATTCGTTCATATATTAATGCTATATAACTCGAATTTTCACATTTTTTTCGCACAGTGCTAAAGTGCCCGAAGTGGTCTAGTTTGTAAATGCTACAAAGCGAAGCGACAATGAAATCATCATCGATCTAGAATAGCGTTTTGTTAATAAACCTGCCTTTTTTTCTTTTTTAAACTGTTCACCGTATAGGTAGGTCTGTTTCATGGAATCAGTCGTCAGCTTTTGGGTCTTAGTCACCAGATTCCCCTCTAATTTGCCTACCCTATGTAGTTGCAGAGTAACAAAGCTTTTGCGGAAAGCAATAGAGATTTTTAGCTGCTTTTGCCACGCTGAATGCTCATATTAAATTATTCATTACAGATGGTAGAGTTAAGTTCTTGGTGCTGAGGTGTACGTGACGAACTACTGGAGCAACAGCTGAGTTTTAGTGCCGGAAAGCAACACAATAACACAATATTTACCTACGGCATTTCTTCAATCATGGTAAACGACAGATAGCATAAATCGCTCCTAATATTTTTTTTCAGTTGGCTCATACCACTTTTAATACATGTCAACAACCAGGTTTTACATTTATCAATGAAAATGTTCACTTTTTACACTTTTGTGAAGTCCCCTCGAGAGATAAAGACAGACAAAGATATACCCAGCGTTGTGTATTTAGATGGCTTTTGTTTTCTTTCCGTTTGTGCCTGCGTTTTTATTATTATAAGTGGGCGACACGACGTTTATTGAGAGAACGACCACTGTACCCTATAAAGGGACCCGTGAAAGACACGCTACGCGACAACATTCCCTCCCTGGTCACCCCACTGGCAAAAAATAATTGAAGCCAGCCAAGTGCATTGTCATCCCATATGTGCCGGGCGCCAGTGAAGAGTTCTCTGCGATTCTCAGAAAATCGGGGTTTGAGGTGGTTTGCAAGCCTGCTTCAATGCTCAGCCGCTTTTTACCACGGCCGAAGGAAAAAGCAGCACCAGCGAGTAGTCTGCAAGTTGCCGTGTTCAGAGTGTCCAGCCAGCTACGTAGGAAAAAGCGAATGTTTCCGTTTAGAAAGCCCGTGGAGCAACCGACAGGCTTGGACTGGCGTTCCCGACATGGAAGTCAGCCGCTGAGCGCTAACGTGCGTCTTGCCGGGCAGCAATAAACTCTCGCGCCCACTCGTTAAGATTAAGCCAACTTAAGAACGACGATAGTTACAGCGCGAGAACAAAACGACGACACAAAGACAAGGACACGAACTGTGTCTTCGTTTTGTTCTCGCGCTATAACTATCGTCATGCCATACCAACTAGCCCAAGCTGCCCCACTTCTAAGAACGACGTCAGGAAGGCAGAAGTGCAAAGCGGCACTTTTGCAGAGCCCTTGAGCAGCCCGACCATATGATCGGTTTCTACAGCTTTTCTGTTCTAAAAACAGAGGAATTTCAGAAAGGGGTCCTTGCGCGAATCCTGGCACATTTACAACACGCCAACAAACTTGAACCGCTCTCTAAAAACAATCTCCTCAGTATACGTTCACGGCTTTGGCAACGTGTTGGAAACGGAAAGCCGCAGCTTTGGCAAAACAAGACACGGATATGTTTCGTGACAAACACAGACAGATCCTGAGGAAGTTACCAAGTCGTTCCTGACACCTCAGGCTCTCTATGAACTTCCCAACTTCTGAAATCCTATACCGAGCCCAACAGATTTCAGTCAAAATGCTTGCATTTAAGTTTATAAAATTCACACTCCACAAATTAACGACCTCCAATGGAAAACCAAGAATAAATCAAAATGTTCTGTGTAGTGAAGTTGACCACGATTTTTACAATCAATTTCTATAAATGCTCCATCACGACTATTTGATTGATTGATTTGATTGATTTGTGGGGTTTAACGTCCCAAAATCACCATATGATTATGAGAGACGCCTGTGTAGTGAAGTTGACCACGATTTTCACAATCAACTTCTATAAATGCTCAATCACGATTATTTGATTGATTGATTTGATTGATTTGTGGGGTTTAACGTCCCAAAACCACCATATGATTATGAGAGACGCCATAGTGGAGGGCTCCGGAAATTTCAACCACCTGGGGTTCTTTACCGTGCACCCAAATATGAGTACACGGGCCTACACCATTTCCGCCTCCATCGGAAATGCAGCAGCCACAGCCTGGATTTGATCCCGCGACCTGCGGGTCAGCAGCCGAGTACCTTAGCCAGTATAAACACCGTGGCGAGGCGAACGATTATTTGCTTAAACGTCGTATATATATATATATATATATATATATATATATATATATATATATATATATATATATATATAAAGAGAGAGAGAGAGGTGTGTGTTTGTGTGTGTGTGCGTGTGTGTGTGTGTGTGTGTGTGTGTGTGTGTGTTTTGTTTTGCTTTACTAATAAGCACCTGAAGTAGCAGATTTCAAATTGATTTGCTGCTTTGATCTGCGTTCGTTCCATCGTCATTCATGGAGCGTGCTTGTCTAAAAAGTTGATACTACAAAAGAAATATTTGAAAGCATTCAAGAAACCCCACCTGTGTTTGTGTAGATCAGCTAACTTTGGCAACGGTGGTCGATGTGAAGGCGTACAGATACTTTTGTGTCACCCGAAAAGCTTAAGCATAACAGAAAATCTAGTGGGGGTCAGAACCCCCTCATCTGCATAAAGTTACCATCCAGAACGTCACCAAAGTGCACGTTGAAGGTCTTGATACATGCACTAGAGCACAACGTACTTAGTAAAACTCTTAGCGCACACAAAATATCCTAGATTTGAAGGTGTCT
Source organism: Rhipicephalus microplus (assembly GCF_043290135.1). Lineage (NCBI taxonomy): Eukaryota > Metazoa > Arthropoda > Arachnida > Ixodida > Ixodidae > Rhipicephalus > Rhipicephalus microplus. The sequence goes on from NC_134710.1 coordinate 442,524,108, forward strand.
TCACTCGACGTAGAAATGCAGTTTATCTAAACTATGTATCCTCCTTTTACCGATATTGCCCAAGTTCCGTTCCTATGAGGCTTTGCTTCTGAATTATAGTGCAGTGTATAATACTGTGCAAACCTTTGTACTTGAGCAAATATAGGAATGAGAAAGGCAGTGATGTCGTCACTCGTATATTTTCATGAGTCATTCTGTCTTCGGAATTTTATAGCTGCCACCGCAAACCAAATCACAGTAACCCAGCTTGTAGTACTGATTGAGTCACGTAAAAGATTCTGAGATAAGTGAAATATTTCTGTCATTAATAGAGTGGTGGCCTATAGCACGAAGCATACCTGAAAATATGACGCAGTTCATTTGTAATCAAACATGCGCTGCAAATCAATATCATGATATATTTTGTAATGTGTTCAAAATATACACATCTTTCGATACCTATTGTGTGCTCTTAATGAATCAATTAGGAAAAAGGTTTTTTAATCACACAAGCACCTCAATAGATTGTGTGAAACGTATGTGCATGTCCCGATTCAAATGTTCCAAATTATGCTGTGCAAATCTGCAAACTTTACCTGCAAACAAATGCAGAGGCCAAGATCATAAAAATGCAAGGCACGTATATGCATGCACAATATAAAGTTATATTCACTGTGGAGATACTCAAAACAAAGAACAAAAAATAAAATAATTAAATTGCAAGTACTTTTGTTTGTTTTTTTGTCCTTATCAAGCCTCAACAACAATTTTCTTGGTGTGAGAAAAATCCTATCACCGTTTTGGGACCATAGACTAATAAAGCTACATCTTTCAGTTCTCTCAAGCATAGAACCATGGTAGTGCTATGAACACCCCATTACTATCAGAACTAACTACAGCTGCGGAAATTGTGCGGACCCCTGGCCAATGCAGGAGTGCGTGGATGCATGTGTTTATGTACGCGCACACATACAAACTACACGCACGAACATAATGAAGTATGGTTAAACACCTGCTCCCTCCCCTCCCCTCTAGAAAAAAAAGTTTCGTTTATTGTGCTGCCCCAGACGAATTGAAAAGAAAAATCAACCCATAAAGAAACACGAACATATACATATAAGCAGACGCTTACGGCAACGACATAAGTAGCAGTATGATAAAAGAAAGTGTCATCAGCGATACTTATATTTGTAGCAGCCTAGGCTACATAACAGTTTATTACATGCTTCTAAACGGTCCCACAACCACGGTATTCCTCAAGGAAAGCAAGAAGATTATGATCGGTAATGCACTCAGTAAGAGTTAGAATCTCTTGAATTGGATTCGCAGCACTTTCATAATATTGTTACCACATACGTAATTTAGGTATGTGTACCTGTGGAGAGGGGAACAGGGTGGTAGCAGAAGAAGAAGAAGTTCGGTCTTCATTGTCTTCACTATATAACTCCCCGCCCCCTTTTTTTTCGTTGTAAGCAATAATGCAGTTATCGTCCATATGAGACTAGATGTTCTCTTGGCCAATCCCCTAGAGTGGGTACGAGCCATTGATAAGAGGATACAAAGAAACAAAGAGCTGGCTACGTGGCTCATCGGAGATCGGCTCAACGTCGAGCAGCAGGATCCTTTTAGCTAAGATTTGGTTTGCTCTTCATTCCTCGTATTCCTTGTTAGTTTCAACTGAGACATTGTGGCAGCCTTTTGGAGGTCAGGCAAGTCAGAATATTCTGACATCTTTCTCATCACCTGGCCAAGGGCACTCTCCTGGGCTGACCTCACTACCGGCCAAGGATTGGCCACTTGATACCTTGCTACGCAGGAGATAACTACGTCCCTATGGCTCTGGTTCCTACAATTTCGGCTTCCATTCCAATGAAGAATCCGAAGGTGATACAAGTGGAGCTTCAGAAAGCCTCGTCGCTTTCCAAGAAGATTACTGAGGTCCGCCAGTTCGGCCGAGGGGGTATTCTGTGCTGCTCTGCAGACCAGAATTGCGTCCGAGAGCTTCTGAATTGCTCTGAATTTGCTGCACAGCTGGTGAGGCCGTTTATTCCAGCTCATCTTGCATGTACGAAGGACATAGTCCATGGGGTGGATACGAGTCTAGCACCTCAAGAAATTCTGGACTTATTTGCTGTAGCTGGGGCAGTTTCAGTCTATCGATGCACCCGAGCGACTGATAAAACGAAACTGCCTACTGAATCTGTTATAGTAACTTTTGCAGGAAGAGTCAGACCAACAGAAGTTAAGGCATGACCACTAATTTACAAAGTAGAGCCACTTTCCCCGAAACCTTTGCAGTGCTCTAAATGTGGTCGATTCGGCCACAGCATGAAAGGATGCAGATCACAGGCCAGATGTCTGTGCGGAGAGAGTCATGACAGCCGCGATTGCAAATCTGATGACCAGAAGTGCTGCTTGTGTAATGGAGCGCACCCTGCAGACTCTGCTGAATGAGACGCAAAAGAAAGAGAAATTGGTGTTCTAAATATCATAGAACGCAGGCATTGCTCTGGGAGGGAGGCGGTAGCAGAAATGCATGAAAGATCTAAAGATTACGCAGGCCGGCACACAGCGGCAATGAATGCATCACTCGCAACTTCGATAACTGAGGCTATTGAAAAGTCTACTGAAAAGGCAATGCAGCGTCTGGCAGCTACTCTTTTTGAAGCCTTGGCAGATATGTTAACACAACAGCTGACACAAATCATTGGTACAGTTTCTGTGCAAAATCGGGACTCGCAGGCTCAGTAGATTTCAGGGGGTACAGAGGAGGAAAAGCTGACAGTTAATCATAGATCTATCTCTCCGAAAGCAGGACTTTCAAAAATAGAGTTCAAGCTGAGTCAGACCCTATGGCAGTTGATTCAGGAGACTTTACAGATGTGGACAAAGAATCTCAAAGAACTTCGAAACGTAACAGATCTCCCTTTTAAAAAGTCTTCTCAGAACCCAAAATCCAAGAAATACTTGTCAAAAAAAGACTTCTTTGAGAACCTTTCAAAAAATGATTTCTTGAAAAAAGATTCTGGATCAGGCAGTTTCTTCTGCTGGTATAGCATCAAAATATGTTTCCTAAAGATTCTGCAGTGGAATCGCTGGTCTATTTGGCCGGCAACTACAGAGTTACAATATATTTCTTGGCAAATTTCTCCCGATATAATTGCCATTCAGGAAACCTGGCTTGATAACGGTAAAAAATTTTACATGAAAAACTATCGATTAATCCGGCTGGATTGGCCCAGTAGAGGTGGTGGTCTGGCTTCCTTAATATCAACTAAATTTAGTCACAGAGCCAAGATATCGTATCAGTGTATGGATACGAATTACGAAATTCTGGTGTTAGACATAACACTACCAGACTTCTCGCCTTTCTCTTTTGCAAATGTATACTTTCCTGCAGGAGTTCAAGACACGAGATGCCTCGATATTACGGTAGCTTCAGGCAGAAAAGAAATAGTACTGTGTGGGGATTTTAATTCACACCATATGTCTTGGGGCTTCAAATCTTATGTATGCGAAAGACGTTTGTGGGAATGGACGCTTGATAACTTTTCCTGCTTGAATTCACACGGTACATTTAGAGGTAACTCTAAATTGACTATTGATTTAACATTTTCCAGCTCCACTTTAAGCATATCCTCATGGAATATATTAGATTGTGCTACAAACAGCAACCACCTTCCCATTACTTTTGAAATTAAGTTCCCGAGGTTTAGTTTGGCAGGGAAAGTTGGCTCACTCGTAACTTATGCTAAATTACAAAAAAACCTAAAATCTGCGCTAACTTTTCGCGAGAAAATGCAGGAAGACCTTAGGGCTATGAGTCTATGTGCGGTGTTGAAACAATCATGAAATAGTCAACGTTTACCGTAAACTCGAACACAGCGGGATCTTTTAGCCCGTGGTGGAATCTAGAATGTGTCATGGGGTATAGAAAACAAAAAGTGGCTTGGAAAAAGCTGTTAATTAACCAATGCCCCGAAAATCGGAGTGATTTTAAATTCATGGCCGCTGATTTTAAGCGTCTAGTGCGCAAAGCAAAAGAAGACTGATATGAATAAATTTAGTTATCTGTTTAAGTCTAAAAATAAGAAAATGCTTTTCAGGTTTTTGCGTGCGAGAAAAATGATTCCACAGGCAGAAAGCATTCATTCCACCATTATGTATCCTCGCGAACTCTGATTTCTTGGAAAATATTGCTTAAGGCTTGCAAACCAAGTTTACGACAATTATGCCAAAGTCCATGGTGAAATCAAGGGGGGATTGGGATTTCCAGGAGGCATTTTTTAGCTGAACTGGCGGATGTGATGAGCTTACCGCCCGCTGCTCCTGGACCTGATGGGGCGACTTCTACAATGATTAAAGTGCTATACGAAATATCCCCACATAAAATCTGGAATATAGTTAATTATTGACTGAAAAATACTTGGATTCCGGCAGATTGGAAGCTTTCCTAATTCCGATATTTAAGAAACAGGGAATGGAGTTTACTCTGGACAACATAAGGCCTATTTCACTGACGTCTAACCTGGTCAAGCATGTACAGAGAGTCTTAAATGCCCGTATAATAAACTACATCAATGAACATACAATACTAAACCCAAGACAAATTGGCTTTAGATCGGGATACTCCATTTGGTGTGCACATGTGGATTTGGAAAGTCGCATACAGCTGGCTCGGCATCGCCGCGAATACTGTGCACTAGTCACTCTAGATTTAGCTAAAGCGTAAGACAAAGTGGAGTATCCTACCCTAATCCAGCAGATACAACACTATCGCTTTCCGAAATATATACCAGCATGGATTACAGAGTTTGTGAAAGAGAAAATTTCATTGCTTCTTGGACGGATGCTCTTCTAAAAGATATAAGCAGACACGAGGTGTACCTCAGGGCTCAGTATTATCCCCTGTGTTATTCAACATATTACTAAGTTCAATTACAGCTCATCAGGATATCCAAATTTACGTGTATGCAGAAAATATTGCTTTTTTTCGCAACAAACAATGATCTGCACTCATTGTATTAGGCATTACAGAATTACATGAACATGCTAGAAGGATGGCTTGACAATATCCATATGTCATTGAACGTCAACAAAAGTGCGCTTCTGCCATTCTCTTTTAAGGATCGTGTCAACATTTCCTTGATGTATCGTACCGAGCTCATTCCCCTGGTCGATTTCCTGAAATATCCAGGCATCGTATATAATAGGACGCTAAATTGTAAAAGTCATATAAAGTTGGCTGTAAAGCATCACGTGCCTTGGGGTGGTTATGCAAATTGGGAAACAAAAATAGGATTGCGAAGGAGTTCATTGATAATCATTTACAAGATGTACGTGCGGCCTAATATAGAATTCGGGTGCGTAATATTTTCAGGCAGCGCGGCTTACAAGATGAGACCGTTAATATTATTAGAAAGAGAAGCTTTGCACTTTTGTCTTGGACTCCCCAAGTTTGTGGAAAATAATGTTTTATATGTGGAAGCGCGTCTTCCGCCTCTGTTAACTCGGTTTAGAATACTTACAGTCCAAACTTTCTTAAAAGTATACAATTCGCCTCTGCGACAAGTGTTACGTTTTTATTCAAGAACGAACCGCATTCTTCGAAACACAATGGTCTAGACTACACTCCCCTCAGATTAGGTTCGTCCAAGCGCTGCTAGAGCCTCTCAATGTAAATATTTATGAGATTGCCATAACGAAGATGCCTAATTCAAAACCTGAAATTAAATTTGATGATATTTTCCCCTCTATTGCGAAACAACTGCCCCTTCGATATTTAAATATTCGGTTACAACATTACTTGACTCATCTGTCCATAAACAACCTTATTGCGACGAATTCATCCGTATTGAACGAAAAGGCAAGAGTAGGCATCTTCTGTACTTTTCTCGACTGGCATTTTTCAATTCGACCACCAGATTACACGCCTATGTTCATTTGCTATAATTCTAGCGCTTCGTAAACTTCCTGCAAGCAAATCAGAAGCGATCATACTTACCGATTCTCGCTCAGTATGCACTGCACTATCTACAGCAAAAAATTTGACATTATTGAATATGATTAGCAGTTTATTACCAGTAAACCTGAAAAAATTTCACTTGCTATGGATACCTGACCACTGCGGGATTTATCCAAATGAGATGGCAGACTCGGTAGCCAAAACAACTTTAAGCGGACCACTCTTACCTATTTTACCTGATTTCGCCTACTTAACAGCACTCAGAGAAATGCTTGTTTGCACAAAGAAATAGAAAAATTATCATTGGATAAAGTCAGACTTCATACATCTAAGATTTTGCTGGAACAAACAGTGGTGTGTATCTCGGCAGTTAGAAATTACAATCACCAGATTACGATTCGAAATTCCGCATCTGAATTACTACCTACATAAAGCTGGACTAAGCATCTCCGTTATGTCTTTTTTTGCAAGGAATCAGAATCAATAGATCATTTCTCTTTATCCTGTCAACGATATTCTTATCAAAGGAAAAGATACCTGGTCGAACCAACAGAGAAGCTAGGTTTAAAAATAAACGTGGAAGTATTTTTATCCTCCGGAGCAATTACATTATGTTATAGCCACAGGGAGGTTTACTCTGCCGTGTGTGAGTACACAATGGCAACAAAAAAATTACCTTGTTTTTCTATTATTATTTACGGCTACGAGACTACCTTAATGCCTAACTTAGCACAATTGATCCTGCCGCCCGGTTCTTGGCTGATCCCCCTTTGTGGGCGAGTGCCAGCAAAGCTGAAGGCTCATCATCATCATTGCTGGTGCGCGTTCACTGCTGTATACCGTCCAGACGACCGTTACGTCGGCTCTGAATAAACCCCTCTCCAAGACGTAACAGAGTGGCGGAGGGGCTGGGTATGGCACGTCGACGTACCATGGAGCCACAGCTGTTCGGAGTTCGCCGGAGCCGTCATCTTGCCGGTCTGCCACCGACAACAACCGTCATGGCCGAGAGCGAAGGTCGGGAATCAACCCCCTCGATTTCGCGCAGGTCTACGCTGGCTTCACCTAGGCATCACTACATGGAACCCTGCCCGTTCGCGGGAATGGCAGGAGAAGATGTAGACGCGTGGTTAACGCACTAGAAAAGGGTGAGCCGGTACAACCACTGGAACTCTATCGATCAGCTGGATAACGCAGCGCTGTTTCTCACGGACACTGCCCTGATGTGGTATGAAAACCATGAAGAGTCCGTGACAACGTGGGCTCTTTTTTCTGAAAAACCGAATAAGTGTTTTGGTGACTCCAACTCAAAGAAGAAAAGCGCGGAGCGGACTCTTGCTGGAAGAGCTCAGACTCCTGTAGAAACGTGCACTGCTTATATAGAGGACGTTCTTCAGTTTTGCAAGGTTACATTCTCGCCGATGTCGGATGAAGACAGGGTCAGACGCTTCTTGAAAGAAATAGCGGAAGACGTTTACAATTTTCTGATAAACAGGGATGACCTCACCTCTGTCTCTGACGCCCAACAGCACTGCCGCATGTTTGAAAAACTGAAGACTCGTCACATTGGCCCGAAATTCGGTAGGCTGGCAAATGTGGCAACGGTCGCCAGCGTCGGCGTGAGCCCGCCCACCAACCTTGCCACTACTATTTGGGCAATTGTTCGTGAAGAGCTGCAGCGACAAGGTGGTGGGGCTGACGAAACCATTCCTTATCCACCTACCGATCCACCCTACTACACGGCGGTGCCATTAGCTCCTTTGCCACCATCGGTATGTGTGACAGACGTCAGCGAAACTGGAACTCCGCGGCCACATCGCGACTCATTCGCAGCCGACCAGCGCTATGGCCAACGCGTTCGTCACGGCCCCGCCACACAGAGGTGGGCAGCCCCCGCTCAGCAAGGTCTTCACCGACCCTTCACAGCTGAGCAGTCTCAGCATTGGTGCGGCGAGCGTCCTCTACCAGTCTGCTACAGCTGTGGCTTCGAAGGCCACAATGCCAGGTATTGCATCTACCGGCAGCCGCCAAGGTACGACCGATCATCGAGGTATAACCGTGCCGGCGTTACCCGAGCACCGACATTACCGGGAAACGCGTCTTAAGAAATCTCAGGACCACTACGAAACCAATATCCGGCCTCTGACCGCAGTGTGACACCACCGCCTGCCCCTCGCGCCAACCGATCACTGTCTCCTCGGCGCCGCCACTCCACGCCTCTTAGGGAAAACTAGCCGGCGCGGCCGTTGGAGGTGAAGTCGCCGGATAGTCTTCGATTTCAACATGTATACCTCCGATTGATTGATTTGTGGGGTTTAACGTCCCAAAACAACCATATAATAATGAGAGACGCCGTAGCGGAGGGCTCCGGAAATGTTGACCACCTGGGGTTCTTTAACGTGCACCCAAATCTGAGTACACGGGCCTACAACATTTCCGCCTCCATCGGAAATGCAGCCGCCACAGCCGGGATTTGATTCCGCAACCTGCGGGTTAGCAGCTGAGTACCTTAGCCACTAGACCACCATGGCGGGGCAACAGGTATACCTCCGTTAGCTTCCATGTTTAGAAATAAGGTTCGAGTGCTTATCGATGGTGTACCAACAATGGGGTTGGTGGACACAGGTGCAACAGTGTCAGTGATGAGTTTAGTTTTCACCCGCCTTCTTGGATGAAAAGTCGTGTTTCGTTGGGACCATCCTGATACGTTTCGTGGAGTGAACGGAGAGGTGTTACAACCTGTTGGTGTCTGCACTGTGACTGTTAGTTTGGCGTGCCAGAACTTTGTTGCAGTTTGCTGTTCTTCCTCATACTACGCATGACGTTATTCTGGGACTCAATTTCTTGAAGCTATGTGGTGCCACTGTCGATTGTCGCACAGGACAAATTACAGTAGATTCCGATATCCCAGTTGCGTTTATAGAAAACTCGCCCCGTCAGGAAAGTGCTCTTTGCGTGTCCGTGGACACAACTGTGCTGCCATTGTCTGCGAAATGTGTCTGTTGTCTGTTCACCTGCAAGCGAGAAAACATTTGACGCAACTGTGGAGCCCATGCATCTCAGTTGCATAAAGAAGACAGTTTTAATACTCTACTGCACGCTATCGGTTGCGGTAGGGCACACTGGTTGATAAGTGATTAACCACTCTGACGAACCAACAGTGCTGCCGGAGGGTGTGAAACTTGCAGAGATTCGTGAACACCAAGTATTCTCGCTTGCCATCCTTGAAGAAAGCAGCAGTTTCCCGGATAAGACCCATTGCAATAATTTGCACGCCAGGGACACCACTATTATGGCTATCAATGACTCAGAACCAAGGAACGTAATGAACTGGCGAGTATTCTGCGCAAGTATGCCGGTATTTTCGATTTCGCTCAGCACGATTCACCGTCATTTCCTGCTTCTCGTATAAAGCACCGAATCGACACGACATCCCACAGACCTCTCCGAAAGAAACCATATCGTGTATTGCCTTCGGAGCGTGCAGTGATCATTGAACAGGTTTGCGAGATGCTTAAGAAAATTGTAATTCAAGAATCATGTAGTTCGTGGGCCGCTCCAGTAATTATAGTGAAGAACAAGGATGTGATATAGCAATTTTGTGTTGACTACCGCTGTCTCAACGCAATCACTAACAAAAACGTAGACTCACTCCCGCGGATTGATGATGCTATTGACTATCATCGGCCTCTTACTTTTCGTCTGTGGATTTGAGGTCAGGCTACTGGCAGATTTCAATGCACGAGAAAGACTAGGAAAAAAACTGCATTTGTTACAACAGATGAACTATTTGAATTTAATGTGAAGCCGTTTGGACTCTGCAACACACCTGCAACTTTTGAGCCCTTTATGAACAACATTCTGCGTGGATTGAAGTGGGAAGTGTGTATGTGTTACTTGGACAACGTTGTAATTTTTGAGCGCACCTTTTGTGAGCACAACACGCGCCTCAGCCTCGTGCTGGACTGCTTAAGCTAAGCTCGCTTGGTGCTCAACTCAAAGAAATGTCGTTTTGGAGAGCGCCAAACACTCGTCCTTAGACACTTAGTAGACAAAGAAGGCATACGATCAGATCCTGCCAAGACGGCCGCAGTGGAAGCATTTAAGCAACCTCACTCGGTGAAAGAACTGCGCAGCTTTTTGGGGCTTTGTTCATACTTTCACCACTTCATTCCTGGCTATGCCAATATCGTATACCCGCTCACGTGTCTGCTTCAGAAAGGTGCGCAGTTTGGCTGGACCCCTGAATGTGAGTCTGCTTTTTTGGAGTTGAAGTTTCTTTTGACGTCTCATCCGATTCTTCGGCACTTCAATCCTCTGGCTCCCACTGAGCTTCACACAGACGCCAGCGGTATTGGTCTGGGTGCTGCCCTGGTTCAACGCTTGGATAAACAACAACACGTCGTAGCGTATGCAAGTCGCTCACTCAGCAAGTCCGAGCGTAACTACAGTCACAGAGCAAGAATGCCTTGCAGTAGTCTTCGCAGTACAGCGCTTCTGGTCCTACCTGTACGGACGCCCCTTTACCGTCGTGACAGACCATCATTCTTTCTGCTGGTTGGTCAATCTGTGTGACCCATCTGGTCGGCTGGTGCACTGGACACTTCTCCAATAACACGACTTCACGGTTTCCTATAAAAGCGGCCGACATCACGCTGACGCAGATTGTCTTTCACGACTACCGCTTCCAATGACGGAATGTGACGCGGACAACTTCGACACCTACATCGCATTACTGGACCAACCATTTCCCGATGCCAAGACCTTTAAGGGTGAGCAACAAAGGGACAGCACCATAAGGCAACTTCTTGCTACCAAACGAAAATCATCGCCTACACGCTTCTGCATTTGAGACGGGCTAGTTTACAAAAAGAACTACACCAGCACCGGCTCACGATATCTTCTGGTGATTTAAAAGAGTCTTCGTGTTTATGTCTTACAAGCTATGCATGATGACCGAACATCCGGTCATCTAGGCACAGCGAAAACTCTTTGCCCTCTCCAAGAAACATTCTACTGGCCCAAAATGCGCCAGACGACGGAACAATACGTGTCTAGCTGTAACGAGTGTCAACGTCATAAGCGCCCAACAAGTGCTCCTCCAGGGCAATTACATCCGGTGCCGCCCCCTAGAACTCCATTCGAGCAAGTCAGGATTGACCTCCTTGGGCCCTTTCCCCGGTTTTCTGCTGGAAATCGGTGGATTGTCTGCACCGGCCTAAATAAATAACACGATACTTCGAGACAGCTGCCATACCTTCGGCAACTGTAGTCGATGTGTCCCTCTTCATGCTACGTTTTGTAATTCTTTGACATGGACCTCCCGAAATTGCAATCAGTGACCGTGGCTGACAATTCACAACAGACGTAGTGGAAGAGATGCTTCGTGTCTGTGGCTCAAGTTTCGAGCACTCTACACCATATCATCCCCAAACCAACGGTCTAACTGAACAAACTAACAGAACTCTCTCGAACATTCTGTCTATGTATGTCGCATCAAATCACAAGGACTGTGACAGTAATCTGCCTTTTATCACACATGCATTCAACACCGCACTGCATGAAACTACCGGCTACAGTCCTTCCTTTCTCCTATATGCTCGACGACCTCGTCATACCCTGAATACCATCTTCCCGTGTTTGGAACACCATGATTCCTGCATATCTGAGATCATCTGTCGGGCAGAAGAAGCTAGACGCCTTGCTTATTTGCGCACTCTTGCTTCGCAAGACCCGCTCGAAGGCACATTTTGACCACCGACGCCGACACGTGACGTACAATTGTGGCGACCTAGTGTTGCTGTGGACACCAACTTGAAAACGCAGTCTGAGCGAGAAACTGCTAGCGCACTATGCGGGGCCTCATCTTGTTCTAGACCGTATCAGTGAATTAGCTTACCGCATAGCGCGTCCCCATTCAAATGGCCGGCGGTCTGCAAAAACTGAACTTGCTCATGTCGCACGTTTGAAGCGCTTTATTCATCGAGAGACTGACTCGCCCAGTGGGCTTCGTCTGCGCGGAGGGAAATGTTACCACATATGTAATTTAGGTATGTGCACCTGTGTAGCGGGGAACGGGGTAGTAGCATAAGAGGAAGTTCGGTGGATGGCAAGAGATAAATTCAAAGATTTCGAGCATTTGAGCTATTGCTGGAATAAACAGTGGTGTGTATCTTGCCAGTTAGAGGTCACTTATACCAGATTGCGCTGTGCAGTTCCACAACTAAATTATTACCTTAACAAAGCTCGACTCAAGGCGTCACCGCTATGCATTTGGTGCAACGAAATTGAAACAATTGAACATTTCTTTTTATTCTGCCATCGTTATACTTATCAGAGAAAAAGATTTTTAGTAGCCCCATTACAAAAGCTACGAATACAAGTAAATGTACCAGTAATTTTATCACTTGGCGGAACTTCATTTGGTTACTGCCACAGGGATGTATACTCCACTGTGTTTGATTACATCAATGCAACTAAAAGAGTACCATGCTAGTGAACCGCAGCCTTTTCAGATTTTTAGTTTATAATTCGTAGTTATGTCTATCAAAAACAAGAGATGGTTTGACCGCTTGCTCAGCAAACATTTTTTGTTTTTTTGGTAGTATTATTTTTGAACTAGTTTTTCAGATTGGCTTCATCTTCATTTCAGTTTAATTTAGGTATCCTGCCGCCCGGTTCTTGGCCCATCCCTCTCTATGGGTGAGCGCCATTGATAAGAGGTCATCATCATCATCATCATCAAGAGCTCGCTGTTGCGCGTTCACTGCTGTATACCGTCCAGTCGACCGCTACGTCGGCTCTGAATAAACCCCTCTCGTAGGCGTAACAATATTAAAGAACTAGAACGAAAACAAATAATAAGGCCTAACGTATAACATCTGTTATTTCAGTTTTGCGGACAATATCGCGCTTTTCAGTAATGCCGGCGATGATTCACGAAAGAAAATCTGGAGATGTAAAAGAATGACACGTTAAAGTGTCATTCTATAACAGAGTTTTTATGTTTTTATGATTTTTCAATAAACAGAGTTTTTATGTTTCTCACATTCACCGAAATATAAGGTCGAATTGATTCGAAATTAAACGTTAGTCATTTGCAAAACATGCCCGGCAATCACATTGCCGATAAGCTTCAAGCAGAAATTCAAAATAATAACTTACTGGCCTAAAACACGAATAAACTACTGCACGCGGCGTGAAAAACATCACGAGGCTTGAGTGGTACCACAAGATTCAATAAACTTTACATAGAGAGAGTGTAGACACCAGCACGCACGCATTGCTCATCTCACGATATTATTGTAATAAAATAAATCATGTAGGAAAACCTCTCCCGTGTGCCTGTTTCATCGGTAAGAACACGAGTGAATAGAACACCCAGGCACACCATAGAAACAGAATACACAAAAAATAGCAATTCAATAGCAGTTCAATAGCAAATGTGTAGTAAAACCAGAACTTAAATATCATGAGACGTAGAGCAGCCAACATAAGGCCTTATATGAAGCGAGAGAGTCCAAAATAGAAGCACTGGGTCACTGGCTGCATGCTGTGGTTATCTCTGCCGAAAGCAGTGCCGGAATCCTGCCGCGTATTCAACTCGCACATGATTTTAACTCCTCCACACTTGACCACACACCGGCACTACAGCAAGAAAAACCGGATACCGGATAGATTATTCTTCCGTCAAGCCGACTACTGAGCGAAAAAAAGGGGAGGGGGGTAGGCTTTGCAGATAGAAAAATGCTCATTCTCCCTTGTTGGAAGCTCCGCTGAGCCTCCGACAATGGTTCGTGTCCACCCCACCACACTTCCCCCAGCATGTCGTTTGTGGGCAAAGGGTTTGAGAAAGGCGTTCGCCGAATTTTCATTGTGCGGACGACGACGCCAGAGGACCATGCTGCCTCCACAGTCCGCCTACCTCGAGGCGAACCCTTGCTCGCATTCAACGAGATAACGAAAAAAAAAAAAAAACATCTGTCTGTCAATATGGGCATTCCTCTCCTACACCCTGGCTTGAGAAGGTCGCTGGGCAGTCACCATTGCATTATTACAAGCCCATGCATATAGTAGATTGGATGTGATATGAATTCTTGAGTATTGTACGAGGTTACTTGATCTCAAGGGAGAATATTTAAGCAGTACACCCGAGAAGAGTTAGGTGACCTAAATATATGCTTAACTTCACATTTGTTATTATTTAATTCTATTAGCCACAAGCTGCATCGGTTAGATATATTTAAATCGGAGTGTAGGTGATAGCAATAGTCGTCTGAAGTAATTTCTGTAAAAGTATCGTAATCATCAGCAAAAAGGTAGGTATTAGAAGTTAATTGAGAGAGTAACTCAATAATATATATTAGAAACAACAAAGGACCGAGAACCAACTCTTGGGGCACTCCTGAGGTAACATGGCACATTTATGAATTGTAGCCGTTAGCGGTAACGTACTGTAAGGAATTAGCAAGCAAGCATCCGACCTATTTTAATAGGTTTATGTCAAAATTTAAGTTCCTCAACATTTGTATAAGTTTATGACGCACTTTATCCAACGCTTTTGCAAAATCTAAAACAAATGCTATCAGCGGATGATGAACAATCAATTATACGAGATCATCAGTGAAATGTACGAGTTGAGTGTCACATATTTATAATTTCCTAAAACCGTTTTGTGAAGGCGAAAAGAAGGTGTTTTCAAAAAAATTGAGGATGCTTCTGATTACGAAGTATTATATAGTAGTTCGAAGCACGTGCTGGTAAGAGAAATGGGGCGATAGTCGGTTGTTAAGCTTTTCTAAGCTGATTTGAGAAGTGTAACTACCTCTTCTACCTTCCACTGACAAGGTAAAGTACCTATGTTAAGCGATAGGCTCGACAGAGCTGTAGCCTGTAGTAAAAAATGCACATGCAAAATACAACGCAGGTCGTTTGTTATAAAAATATTGTGTTGTAAAACTGCATTATAATCTATTTTCACAATGAGCCTTAAAATACGAAGATTGTTAGACATTCATTGTGCACACATTTCAAATGAATGCGCGAAAAATCAAACATGACAGCCGCCACAAAATAAGTGCAACCTATATACATATCCTGATACAAGTATAAAAAATAATGGCGCGCACAAAATTACATACTATGCCTATAAACAGATGCCAATGCCAAGATCATAACACAAGGCTGGTGTATATGTTCAAGAACAGTATTCAGTAATAAATGCACATTGTATACATTCAAACAAAAGATAAAAATAAAGTATTCACAAGTATTGTCATATCTTGTCCTTATCAAGCCTCAGCAACATTTTTCTATTCATGATATAGAGCCCATCACCGACCAAACATTACCCCTGCAGAAACTTCTTTCAAGCATAAAACCACATGAGTTCTTAATTTGGGCGTCTTATTGGTGTCAGAACTCACTTGACCTGCCAAAATCACACAGACTTCTTGCGTAGGCAGTGCTGTAGTGAGGGGGTTGGGGGGGGAATGTGCTTGTGTACACGTACACATAAAAGGGATGCAACAGCATGCATAAGGAACGCTAAAGCCTCAACTTGAAAGAAGTTTCTGGCTATGCTGTTCGTACAGTCAACAAATAAAAAGGAACCAATAAATAAATATGAACCATTTTGAACTAAATGCTTATGGGAGCAACAGTATGATGAAAGCTTCATGAACATTATTTGTGTTTGCAAAAGCCTAGGCTATGTTACAGAAATTATTTAGAAAATCTTTCAAGAACATAAGAGAACAATTGGGCATAATGTGAAATGAGAACGTACATTTGTCAGGAAACTGGAATATTTTTTTTTTAAAGAAGACACTCAGCTATGATCACGCACACGTAGTCACTGGTCAAGTGATTATCCCTTGAGACAGTGGCACTTCTAGTCACTGGTTCGTTCACAAGTTTTGCGCTGCTCTCCTATTCTTGTGAAGCATTTATTTATTTATTAGAATACCCTCAGGGCCCGTAGGGCATTACAGAGGGGGTGG
This sequence comes from Rhipicephalus microplus, assembly GCF_043290135.1. NCBI lineage: Eukaryota > Metazoa > Arthropoda > Arachnida > Ixodida > Ixodidae > Rhipicephalus > Rhipicephalus microplus. The sequence goes on from NC_134710.1 coordinate 442,540,053, forward strand.
GTACAACATATATAACACACAAGAAAAAAAGATAAAATAAAGAAACAAGTGTCAGATGCGCAAATCAGGAAGGCAACATAAGTCAACTAAAAATGTATAAGAATTCAAGCACATACAAGACAAAGATAGATAATGGAAACTGCGTATAGTTACAAGCATTGCTGAGAAATTGCAGTCTTGAATAACAAAGGGTCTGTTATTGATACAACGGAAGAGGGAAGGTGGTTCCAATCGGCGGCTGTTTTCGGTAAGAAGGCTGCTGAAAAGATTTTGGTGCGGCAAAACAGAATGGCAACCTTATGCTGATGATCAATGCGCGATGAGTGGTATGACGGTTGTGAAATGAGGTCTCGCTTCATTGATGGATTGTGAAAAAATATCTTATGAAAAAAATGCAGTCGCGCCAGTTTCCTCCGGACAGTTAAATTTGGTAGGTCAAGGTTAGATTTCATTTCTGATATGCTAGCAGTACGGGAATAATTAGAACAAATGAACCAAACTGAGCGGTTCTGAACAGATTCTAACGCGTTAATTAACTTTTGCTGCACGGGATCCCATATAGCGGACGCGTACTCAAGCTTTGGGCGAATTAGTGATCGGTATAATAGAATTTTGAGGGACAGCGGAGCGCGAGGAAAGTTGCGGCGTAAGTATCCTATCGTTCGGTTAGCGTTGTTACAGATGTAGGTAACATGCGTGTGCCAAGATAGATTGTTGGTAATGTAAACGCCGAGGTACTTATATGAAGAGACATGCTGGAGGGGAACGGCGTTAATTCTGTAGGTACAGGGGGGAGAAATAGATCGCCGGGTTATTGACATGCATTTAGATTTGTTAGAGTTGAGAGTCATAAGCCATTTATTGCATCTGGCGCAGTTTTGATACTGATTTGACTTTGGTAGAAGTACCATTAGCCAGTAGGTCTCTCCGCTTTCAGCGGCACCCATGTCTTCGATGTCAGTTGGTGATGTAATCTTTCGCTCCATTTCCTTGGCGCAATGAGGCCTCTTCATGCGACTTTCTTGTATATGAGACATTCGTTCCAATACTGGAGATTGCGTTTTCTGTAAACATGCCTGGCTTTCTCATGCACAGCAACTTCAAGTCGTTTCGTGCAGCGCAAGTCGTCTTCGTGCTGAAATGACTTCCTGAGGAGCATCGTGCAATTATTCTGAGATCTGAGACCGGTAAGCACTTGCTCCCTCGTGTCACAGAAGTCCAAGTGTGCATCCCTGCAAAGACGCGCCTTGGCATGACAGGGTGAGGCCCAGTCACTATGACGAGACACTGGCCTTTGCTTCTGGCGTGTGGCGCTTCACGCTACGACGTCAGTGCAGTGCTTTCCCAGATTGACGATCAAGGCAGAGAAGTAGCGATAGGCCAGTATCGCAACAGAACGAAAACGAAAAAAAAGTGATATTTTTGACCGGAACAAAAACTTAATTGAAACGTCATTAATTGTTTCGTTCCGGAGCAAAAACAATATTTTTTATCGTTTTTCATTTCACGGGAAAACTTGGCAATCCGGAACAACTGAAATCATGCAAAGTGACCAATATCCTGCATAACTAAGGGCACAGAATCAGTGCGTATCTGTAGGGCAGGCATCCCTAGGTAAAGGTGTGTTCAAATATTGTGGAAAATGAAAACAAAGTTGTCATCCATAGAAGTTTAAATTTATTCAAGCGGCCTTTTGTATGCCTTTCAGACAGGCCGCCCAGAAGTTTGCTTGATCAGGACAATGATCGCGCATATAAGAGAGTACCCTCAATGACGGGCTGCTGCTTAGACCATGCTCGCACTATTCACACACGCGCACACACACACACACACACACACACACGCGCGCGCGCGCGCTCACACACACACGCGCGCGCGCGCGCTCACACACACACGCGCGCGCGCGCGCTCACACACACACGCGCGCGCGCGCGCTCACACACACACGCGCGCGCGCGCGCTCACACACACACGCGCGCGCGCGCGCTCACACACACACGCACACACACACGCACACGCAACATAGAGCCTGTTCAGAATATTTCTAATTCACTCTTCAGAGAATGAAATACAATAACTTCGAAAAGCACTGGTTTGCGTTATTTCGTTACAAACTCACGGTAAAGCTACTTGGGCTTCCTTTAGAAGCGTAATTTATTTTAGTCCGGTTCCGGGTTCTTGAAAAAAATCTTATGTTTTTATAGTTAATGTAACATTGATGTATTGCAGAAAAATAAAAACTATTACGAATTGTTAGGGAACTTTTTTTTGCTCTGGAACAGAAACGGAACGTAACTTTTCACGGTAGAACAAAACTAAAACCAAACTGGAAAACCCTGCGATAGCATTCACTTCCCGCACGCTAACCCCTGTGGAACTAAATTATTCTCGGGCTTATCAGGAAGGACCGGCCGTGGTCTATGGAGCCACGCATTTGCATCGCGGGCAGACATGTGACTGTTCTGACTGATCACAGGCCACTCCCGAGTATCCTAGTGCCCCAGAAGGAGATTCCACAGCCGTTTCCGCCTCGTATGATCCGATGGTGCGTTAAGATGTCAGCATCACACTACGACGTCGTGTACTGTCCAACACCGACGCACTCAGCCGCCTACCCCTCAGCGAAACCATTGAGGATACACCTCAAGTTTGCTGCGTGCTCATGTTCGAAGCGCTAACAAGGCCCCCCACTAACGATAGTTATAGCGCGAGAACAAACCGATGACACAGAGAGAAGAAAAGACACGAAGGACGCGAACAGGTGCCTTGCATTAGCAAGCCCTCCGTGTCTCTGTCTGAGAAGGAACCAAGGTTTCTCGAAGGTTTCGGTGCGCGCAAGTAGTTATATTATCTTTACTTTTCTGTTTGGTTTCCTTATAAACTTTTCTTTGCCTTTTTTGTGCTTTTGTTTTTGTTTTTCTCTTCCTCATGTTCTGCTCTTTGTGCCATTGGTTTTTTGTCACATGGTTACTGTCTCCTCTATATAATTTCGCGCTCCGCGCAATAAACTCAGTTGGAAGTTAGCGCTCGTGTCCTTTGTCTCTGTGTCGTCGTTTTGTTCTCGCGCTTTAACTATAATCCTGCCATACCAACTAGCCCAAGCTGCCACACCCCCACTAACGGTTGGCGAAGTCACAATGGCCACGCAAGATGACCCAACATTGTTCAAGTTGTACAACGCCCTGATGGAGGGCAGAGTTCAAGACTTGAAGAATGAGAACTTCGACGCTTTTAACAAAAGAGCAAGGGAGTTCAACTGTCATCGTGAATCACGAGTTGTCATTCATGGCCCACTTCGACAACGAGCAATGGCTCTCATTCATGCCGGACACCAAGGCGTGATCACAATGAAGTGCGCCCGCAGCTACATGAGATGGCTGGGAATCGGCAAGGGCTCCCAGATTGCTGCAGAGTGCACAGCCCGCCACTTAAATCAACGCGCTCCGACGCGAGCTTCAGCACCGGACTGGGGCAGACCAAGCACACTTTGGCACACATTCTTGGTAATTCCGGATGCCTACAGTAAATGGGTTGAAATTCACCAAGTGAACAAAACAAGATTGACAGATGCCATCAATTTCCTGCGCTTGCTCGAAACTTTCGAATTACTCCACAAGGTGGTTTCAAACAACGGAATCGCATGCGTGTCAGCCAAAATACAGAAACCCTATGAGTGACAACTGCATCACATAGGTGAAATCTGGTCCGAACCACCCAGCCACCAACGGACAGGCCAAACGCTACGTGGTAGAGCTAAAACGTGCTCTTGCAAGTACGGGGTCATTACAGCGGCCCATTGCACGCTTTTTTTTTCAAGCAACTTCCAACAAGCCAGACAGGCCAGGTACCACAGAATATGTTTTCTTGCGAGCTACGAACGCACATCTCAGCCATTTTTCCAGAACCGCCTCAAAAGGTCACACCACATAAGGAAGACGCCTCACGTTGCCGGTAACTCCACAAAGGACAACCAGTGGTCGCCCGCCAGTTTCATAGAATGCCCGAATGAAGGGCGCCCATCGTAAAAGAAAAAAATCACCAGGAGCTTTTGGCTTGTTGAAGATAAAGCCCCTCCATCGCGTCTTCTACCGAAAAACGCTGGCAGGGTCTTTAGACCATGCATTTCAGCTTCCAGCCAGCTGCAGGCATGTGCCCTGCCCTCCACCTGACCTCCCTTCCGCGATACTTGACGCCGCGCCCTAGGACTGACTGACTGTTGGGGCAATCAGTGGGCCCGCGCACTGGTTGCCTCTCTTTTGTGCTCCTCATTCCTTTTATGGCCCGCAGCGGACTCGAAAGCCAGTGCTCAGATCATTTGGACCACGCTGCGCACAAATGCCTTTCTTGAAAGTAATAAACTTAGTTCCCTCTTACGTACGCTTGTTATTCCGGCTACCATGGACATAACAAAGTGCAAATAAGGTTATTTGTTCGTAAAAAATTTAACCTCCTCGCCTTTCAGCATTATATCTGTCTCTTTTACCTTACTTCCATTACCATTTTTTTAAATTTATATCGTTTAAAATTGGAAAGTTACGTAATAAAAAGAGGAAGTGGATTTAATTATTTATAGATTTGTTATTTGTTTTAGAGAAAAACTGCCAGTCAAGTGCCCAATTTGGGGCACGGTTGTGTGGTGCAGTGGACGCAACAATGTGTAGGAGGTACAGCAGTATAGATAGTTTTGAACGAAAGCGCAATGATTCAAACTCCCCCCCCCCCCCCAAAAAAAAGAAACGACATGAAATACGGTCCACAATCCCAAGCGCAAAACAGAAACTATAAAAACAGTGCCCACTAGGTTATGTTGCTTGGGTAAAAAGTAAAAAGAACTCATATACCAACTGTAGCAAAAATAAAGTCAGCAATGTTAAAAAAAAGCGGAGACTTTGCAGAATTGATTGATTGATTGATTTGATTTGTGGGGTTTAACGTCTCAAAACCACCATATGATTATGAGAGACGCCGTAGTGGAGGGCCCCGGAATTTTCGACCACCTGGGGTTTTTTGACGTGCACCCAAATCTGAGTACACGGGCCTACAACATTTCCGCCTCCATCGGAAATACAGCCGCTTCAGCCGCTATTTGATCCCGCGACCAGCGGGTCAGCAGCCGAGTACCTTAGCCACTAGACCACCGTGGCGGGGCGACTTTGCAGAATTGAAGCATTGAAGAATCGTGCAGGAGTGAGGCATTGAAGCTCAAGCAATCAGTCTGATAAAGACGGGTATTAAAATGAACCGCACCGTAATATATATGAAGGTGTAGTTATGAGCCATGTGAAAGCGCTAACGCACGAAGAAACTAGTTGAGATCGACACTTTCAAGAATCTCTGGTGGCAAATGGTTCCACTCTCTGCTTGTGTGGGAAAAAATGCATCTGTATATAGGGACTCAGTCACTCTTTGAAAGTTGGAGGCACGCGTTTCGTGGCGCAAGATTCGATGTATTCAGTTTTTTTTTATTGCCAGCTTATTATTATATATGAGATAGAGCAGCTTCGTCATTTCGTGATAACGTCTCCATTCCAGGGTTTCCAGTTTAGCGCTTTCCAGAAGAACTGACGGATATGTCTTACTTCTGGGCATTGAAAATGAATTTTACAGCTTTTTGTTGTATTGATTCAATTTTATCTGTGTTAGCTTGCGTGTACGGGTCCCAGACAGCCGATGATTATTCTAGTACTAGTATTACGTACGTTTCACATGAGGTCATTTAGGTTCGCTGCATGCCTTAGCGAGTGCCCGTCTTAGGTAGCCTAGTATTTTCAAAGCCTATTTCTCAGTATAAGACACGTGTTCGTTCCATCTTAAATTAGGTGTGATGGCAAGACCAAGGTGCGTATACTGCTAGACAAAGGACAAGAATCGATTGCCTATGTTGTATTGGAATTTTAATGGATCTTTTTTGCGGGTTATGGTTATTGCCCAAGTTTTTTTCGCGTTAAAGTTCACCTGTCATTTTGTGCACCAATCTTGAATTGTAGATAAAGAGTTATTTAAAAGAACCTGGTCGCCCGAAGCGTTAACTACTTTAAAGCACGCAGGCATCTGCGAAAAGCTTTAGATTTGCTTGAATATCACGGGTGGAATTATTGATATAAACCGGAAATAAAAGAGACCCGAGGACGCATTCCAGAGGTATGCCGGATTTAAGCGGCGCAAACGGAGAGTTGATACCACCGTCCTTAATATCGCGTCTGGTGAATATTACTCGCAATTTCAAAGCCTGACCAGGTATGCGTTAGTTATTGAGCACTAATTCACCAATTAGTAGATAACTGCAACTACAGTGTAAGCTGTAAAACTCGAGATAGTGCTGTAAATTCAGGGGTCTGTGTGATACATACTCTGAATGTTCGGAAACGCGCACTTAGTCTTTTTTAAAAATACCCTATTGATGTGCTATACTATCAATCTTTACGTCAACGAACCCTAAATATTGTTTCACGGGGTCATGAATGGGCCTTCCATAATAATCTTCTCTTTTTACGCGTACCCTATTTTATTTTAACGTGGCACCGTAGAGTACACCATCTCAACGCTAGATGGAGCTACGAGGGCTTGACGGCTTCAACAAAAATTTCAACAAAGAAGTACTTTATGCACCAAAATAGACAAGGACGAATCAAGTGGTGCAATGGCTCCATTTTCACAACAAGAGTGGGAAAGGGCTGAAAAAAGGGTTCCTAGTAGTACATCAACAGGCCCAGGTGGCATTCCAATTAGGCTGCTAAAGACATTAGGTCCGAAGTCTAAGCAGGCTTTGAGAGAGGCAGTGAGCACAATAATAATCGATGGTGAAGTTCCCGATGGATGAAAACTTAGCAGGATGAGCATGATCTATAAAGGAAAGGGGGACAAAGCTGACATAAACAACTACCGTCCTATAACAGTGACATCAGTGGTCTACAGGCTGGCGATGCAGATTATAAAGGAAAGACTGCAGGCGTGGATACAGGATGAGGGGGTGCTGGGGAACTGCAGAATGGGTTTCGGAAACACAGGAGCTTGGAAGACAATCTGTTCTCACTGACGCAGTGCATCGAAATAGCAGAAAAGGAACACAGGCCCCTGTGGCTAGCATTTTTGGATATCAAGGGAGCGTACGATAGCGTGGTTCAAGAGGAATTGTGGGGAATACTGGACACACTACGTGTGGAACATGTAGTCACTAATTTTTTAAAGGGTATCTATAAAGGTAACAAGGTAGTTATGAAGTGGGAATAACAGGTATCCAAGCCTGCAGAGATAAAACGGGGGCTTAGGCAGGGGTGCTCCCTGTCACCCTTATTATTCATGATGTACCTACAAGGATTAGAGGCAAAATTAGAGGGAAGTGGACTGAGCTTCGACCTCTCTTTAGTCAAACAAGGAAAACTTACTGATCAGGCACTACCAGCATTAATGTACGCAGATGATATTGCTACCTGTAGGCTGCCACAAACCATAGTGCGAATGCGCGTGTGCGCCCGACGAGGAAGATGAGGCTCGCTGGCTGCTCGAGCTCGGAGCCAGACTGGCCAGTGCTGCAACCGCTCTTGCAAATATATTTTTCGAATATATTCGCAATACTTTGTCTCGTTACTCACGTAACATATTTGGTGGAGGTGGAACGATCCCCGTCCTCACCACGCAGCTCCGCAGTGGCCGCATCCTCCAGCTTTCCGCCATGGCTTCCAGTGACAACGCGTCCGCTTCATCATCTGCGGCTTCTCCGACAACCTTTGTCGCCGTCCAAACACCACGTGATCCCGGGACATTTTCTGCGCAACCTGGCCTCGACGTCGACAAATGGCTTCGCCTTTATGAACGGGTCAGTCAAACTCACCGTTGGGACCCTACCATGATGCTCGCTAATGTTCTCTTCTACTTGGACGGAACCCCGCGTGTCTGGTACGAGACAAATGAGTCCGAACTCACCAGCTGGGACACGTTCAAGGAGAAGCTACGTGACATCTTTGGGGACCCGACCGGTCGCCACGCAGCTGCACGACAGGAGCTGGCTACCCGTGTCCAGTCGCCAACTGAATCGTATGTGTCATACATCCAAGAAGTTCTCGCTCTTTGCCGAAAAGTGGACGAGGCGATGTCTGAGGCTGATAAGGTTGGACACGTTTTGAAGGGGATCGCGGACGACGCCTTCAATTTGCTGGTGTACACTAACGTCTCGACCATCGACCGTGTAATTCAAGAATGCCGCCGTTTCGAAACAGCAAAAAGCCGTCGGGTGCGCCCTCCTTTTTCTCGGTTGCCAAACACGGCGGCTACGTCCACCTGCTCCGATTCTACCGTCACACCGCCCTTTGAGCAGAGTGTAACGCGTATCGTTCGACGGGAACTTGAAGCAGCAAGTCCAGCGCCGCTTCAGCCCACTTCTTTCGAACATACGATACCGACAACCCCCGCGATCTCCGTTATTCAGGCGGTCGTACGACAAGAATTCGCCAACCGCGGGTTCCCTGATGCTTGCCCCATCTCTTGCCCCTCCTCCAGACCAATTCCCACTAATGCACCTCGACGTGACCCATTTGTTGCTCCACGATCTCGCAACCCGGCGGAATGGCGAACTCCTGACGACAAACCGATCTGCTTCCGGTGCCACCGCGTTGGACATGTCTCCCGCTACTGCCGTGCCTCCTGGACGCCGCCACATAGGAGCCAGTTTTTCGCACCTTATAGCCCATATGAAGATCTTCGCCGGTATTCGTCCAGCCGTACCGCCCCTGCTTTCGACACGTCTAACAGCCGCCTTCCTGCTCGTTCTCCGTCCCCTCAACGCCGTCGTTCCCCGTCGCCCCAGCCACGCCGCCATCACTCGCCGCCTAACTTTTCATCGTACCCGACGGAAAACTAGACAGTGCAGCCCCTGGAGGTAGTGCTGCATCATCCCTGTCTGAACCAAACCCTCCATTGACGCTTCATACGAACAAAAATCTTGTCGATGTACACGTGGACGGTATTTCTCTGTCGGCACTAGTCGATACTGGCGCTCATGTGTCCATAATCAGCGTTCATCTTTGTCGCCGCTTAAGAAAAGTACTCACGCCCCCTGCTACCGAAGCTGTACGTGTGGCCGATGGCGGCACTGTTCCTGTCATTGGCATGTGTACGGCTCGCATACGCATCGCCGACCGTTACATCCCTGTTCTATTCACGGTGCTCCAGAACTGTCCTCATGACCTCATCTTAGGGATGGACTTCCTGTCGACCCATTCTGCTCTCATCGACTGTTCCGCTGGTACTCTTTGCTTAGACCTTCCTCTTCAACCGGATATTCACCCTGAACCTCAACACGGCCTTTCTGCCACAGACTTCCTCCGCTTACCGCCTAAAGCCCTCACATTCACCGAATTTGCCACGACCTCACCCGTATTGGATGGGAATTACATCGTCACGCCGATTCCTGATGTCCTACTGGCACGTGACGTCACCGTCCCTCACTGCATCGTAACTGTAGCCTCCAACCGGACCCGTCTACCCGTCATAAATTTCGGCTTCACAAAGCAAGTCCTCCCTGAAGGCATCCTAATTGCCACGTTGCGGTCCTTAGCCGATGATCACGTCACCACTTTCGCAGCCGACGCATGCCCCAATTTTCCTTGTCGCCCACTCGATGCCACATGCCTCGACATGTCAATACGTCCCATGATCGACCCTGACCTTCCCCCAGCGCAATCAGCCGCTCTCGCACGCCTTCTAGCTTCCTACCGTGACATCTTCGACCTTGACGACCGCCCACTCGGCCAAACTTCTCTTGTAAAGCACCGCATCAACACCGGTGATGCTGCTCCCATTCACCGTCGACCGTATCGCGTGTCCGCGTCGGAGCGCCAGATTATTCAAGCTGAAGTGAATAAGATGTTAACTAAAGGCATTATTGAGCCCTCATCAAGCCCATGGGCGTCACCTGTCGTCCTGGTTAAAAAGAAGGACAACACATGGCGTTTTTGCATCGATTACCGGCATCTAAATCGAATCACCAAAAAGGACGTGTATCCTTTACCACGTATTGATGACGCCCTCGATTGTCTCCACGGCGCACGCTACTTTTCATCCATCGACCTTCGTTCTGGTTATTGGCAGATTGCCGTAGACGAGAAAGACCAAGAAAAGACCGCCTTCATCACTCCAGATGGCCTATACCAATTCAAGGTTATGCCCTTCGGTCTATGCAATGCCCCCGCCACGTTCGAACGTATGATGGACTCTCTGCTACACGGGTTCAAATGGTCAACATGCCTGTGTTACCTAGACGACGTCCTCGTATTTGCACCTACGTTTGAGACCCACCTTGAGCGTCTGTCGGCCATTCTCGACGTCTTCCGCAAAGCTGGCCTCCAGTTGAACTCCTCGAAGTGTCACTTCGGCCGCCGACAGATTACCGTGCTGGGCCACCTTGTCGATGCTTCTGGTGTGAGACCGGACCCTGAGAAAATTCGTGCCGTCACGAGTTTCCCAGTACCCCAATCCGCCAAAGATGTCCGGAGCTTTGTGGGACTTTGCTCCTACTTTAGGCGGTTCGTGAAAGATTTTGCGGCAATCGCCCAACCACTTACCGATCTTTTGAAGAAAGGCGTTCCATTTTCCTGGGGGTCCACTCAAGCTGCCGCCTTCTCTCACCTCATAACACTTTTGACGACGCCCCCTATCCTCGCCCACTTTGACCCATCTGCCCGAACTGAGGTCCGAACTGATGCCAGTGGTCACGGTATCGGAGCCGTTCTCGCCCAATGCCAACAGGGACACGACCGCGTTATCGCGTATGCTAGCCGCCTCCTTACACCTGCAGAGCGTAACTATTCGATCACGGAGCGAGAATGCCTTGCTCTTGTCTGGGCGGTCTCAAAATTCCGTCCATATTTATATGGCACTCACTTTTCCGTCGTCACCGACCACCACGCGCTCTGCTGGCTTTCATCCTTAAGAGATCCTACAGGTCGACTTGGTCGCTGGGCTCTGCGACTGCAAGAATACACCTTTTCTGTGCTATACAAGTCTGGACGCCTGCACCAGGACGCCGATTGCCTTTCTCGCTATCCAGTTGACCCATCGGCCACCATACCTGACAACGACGCCTGCGTGTGCTCCGTTTCTCAACTGAACCACATAGCCGACGAGCAACGCCGTGATGCAGCCCTACGAGCTATCATTGAGCGCCTCGACTCCTCCCCATCGAACCGATCCTATCGCTCGTTCGTACTCCAGAATGGCACATTATACCGGCATAACTTCCATCCAGACGGCCCATCTCTGCTGCTTGCCATACCCAAACACCTCCGCTTGGCTGTACTCCACGAACTTCATGACGTTCCTACTGCCGGTCACCTGGGTGTGTCCCGCACATACGACCGGATTCGCCGTCGCTTCTATTGGCCAGGTCTGGCACGGTCCGTCAGAAGATACGTCGCGGCGTGTGAGGAATGTCAGCGCCGCAAAACACCATCGACGCTTCCGGCTGGGCGCCTTCAACCACTCGATATTTCTACGGAACCTTTCTTTCGCGTCGGCTTGGACTTACTCGGCCCTTTTCCTCTGTCTTCTGCTGGCAACAGGTGGATAGCTGTGGCCACAGACTACGCCACACGCTACGCAATCACACGCGCCCTTCCAACAAGTTGCGCCACTGACGTCGCCGATTTTCTTCTACACGACGTGATCTTGCAACATGGTGCTCCACGCCAGCTGCTCACGGACCGAGGCCGCACATTTCTATCGAAAGTCATAGCGGACATCCTACGCTCTTGTGCAACACGCCACAAGCTCACTACGTCGTACCATCCGCAAACAAATGGCCTCACAGAACGCCTGAACCGAACCCTAACTGACATGCTTGCAAAGTACGTTTCCTCAGATCACTCTGACTGGGACATCGCTTTACCATACGTGACATTTGCCTACAATTCTTCGCGCCACGACACGGCTGGTTACTCCCCTTTTTTCTTGCTGTTCGGCCGCGAACCCACATTACCCCTCGATACGACGATTCCGTTACCAGCAGCTCCAACTTCACAATATGCTCTGGACGCCATCAGCCGGGCCGCCCACGCACGCGAAACCGCTCGTGCTCGCCTTCTGACCTCCCAAGCAAACCAACGGCGTCGGTACGACCAACGACACCGCGATGTGCACTTTTCGCCCGGTTCGTTGGTTCTGCTGTGGTCTCCGACCAGGCACGTTGGCCTGTCTGACAAGCTGCTCTCTCGGTACACAGGGCCCTACAGAGTGCTTCGTGAGGTGACTCCCGTCACTTATGAAATCACTCCTGCTGCCTCGCCGTCTTCATCCACCCCTAGGGCCACCGACATCGTACACGTCGCACGCCTGAAGCAGTACCACTCGCCCAATGATCTTGACATCTAGATGCGCCGAGACGGCGCCTTTGCCGACGGGGGTTATGCTACCTGTAGGCTGCCACAAACCATAGTGCGAATGCGCGTGTGCGCCCGACGAGGAAGATGAGGCTCGCTGGCTGCTCGAGCTCGGAGCCAGACTGGCCAGTGCTGCAACCGCTCTTGCAAATATATTTTTCGAATATATTCGCAATACTTTGTCTCGTTACTCACGTAACAATATAGTGCTAATGGCCAACAACAAGGAAGATTTGCAGAGATTGATGGACATCTGCGGTAATGAGGGAGATAGGTTAGATTTTGGATTCAGTAAGGAAAAATCAGCAGTCATGATTTTCAATGACAACGAAGGTAGTGAGCTTAGAATACAGGAGGTCACGCTAGAGATAACAGATAAATACAAATATCTGGGCGTATGGATAAGCAATGGGATCGAGTATCTGAAGGAACACGAAATACGTGACGACTAAAGGTAACAGCAATGCAGCAGTCATGAAAAATAGGGCACTGTGGAATTACAATAGGTATGATGTTGTGAGAGGAATATGGAAAGGGGTCATGGTTCCTGGGCTGACGTTCGGCAATGCCGTCTTGTGCATGAGATCAGAAGTTCAAGCAAGATTAGAAATTAAGCAACGTGTAATCGGTAGGCTTGCTTTAGGAGCTCACGGGAATACACCAAATCAGGGAGTACAAGGTGATATGGGATGGACATCATTTGAGGGCAGGGAAGCTAGTAGCAAGATAAAATTTGAGAAGCGATTGAGAGAAATGGGGGAAGAGCGTTGGGCTAGGAAGGTTTTCAGCTACTTGTATATGAAAAATGTCGATACAAAATGGTGGAAGTGAACCAGGAGGTTGACTGGTAAATAGTTGGAAAACAGCAGGTGGCCAAACTAAAAAGAACTATCGGTTAAGAAGAAAGTGAAGGAAACGGAGACTGACATGTGGAGAATGGGCATGAATAAGAAGTCCGCACTAGAGATCTATCGAACTTTTAAGCAGGAAATCGCCAAGGAAAGGATCTATGATAATACTCGGGTAGTTCTCTACTGTTTGATGCCAGGACGGGAGTACTGCGAACCAAGACATATCGGGCCAAATACGAAGGGGTAGACACAGTACGCAGTGCGTGTGGAGAGGAAGAAGAAACTGCCGAACACTTGATAATGTTCTGTAAAGGGCTTCACCCTATAGTTCAGGATGATGGCGCAGAGTTTTTCGAAGCACTGGGGTTTAGGGACCGGGAGGGCAAAATAAACTAAGCGGGTAGACTTAACTAGAAGAAGGTTATCTGATTGGTGGCTAAAGTCAAGGCACGAGTGAAAATTAAACTCTTCACTGCAAAGTAAGAAATCCTCAAACTCACTTTTTAAGGGAAAAAAATAAATATAGTTTTTGGTTCATTAAGTATTACGGCTTGGTGGCGCTAGCCACCGCCCGATCTAAAGGGTACAGCCATATCCATCCACCCATCCGGCTGTCGCACGCTAAACAAAACTGGCCATTTTTACCACGCGATTCAAACACGCTCTATACCATCATAAACTAGACATATGCCAATACCTAAATCCCTGAAAGCAATTGGATATCTTCAAGCACGTCTCCAGGGCAGCGATTCAAATGCTGTTAAACAGCCGGCATTTCCGAGAGCGCCCTTAGGCGCTGTGCATTATCTTGAATAGGCTAGGGAACTCGCACATTGCAACTACAATACTATAACTCTAGCAGAAGAAAGGTTCATACAGTTGCTACTCGAACAGGTGAAAGCAATGAGAAAATCAGAAAGGGAGAGGAGTCATTATCGTTTTGCTCTCCGGTCCCATATAGAGTGACACGGGGCCCCGCCCCCACCGTGCGGGAAAGCGCGCCTCCTGCTCGTGAGCCGGAATCCTGGGGACGTGTAATACAAAGCGTTTGTGCGTGTTGGCGCCCCCATTCCTGCTAGCTATACAAGATCGCCGTTGTGCCAAATGCAACTCGACCGATACGACTTGTATGCGGTAAAAACGATGACAAAACAAGAAAAGTGGAGCGCGTAATATTCCTCAAACACAGATAACTACGGCAACGCCACGCATGCGACCAAAACACGCGTTGTGATAATGCAAAAGCCTCGATTTCGTAATAAACGTGGCGGCTTTAACCAACGGATTCAAAAACTTGTCAGCGTGGTCTGCTGTTGATGATAGTTATCGACCTAGAAAACTGAAGCTCCGCGGATTGCTTGCCAGCCTCAAGAGTCGTCGCTTCGCCAAACGAGAGTGCGCATCAGCGCCGCTCATGCGGCTAGTGCTTCGGTTGCACTTAGGCGCCAAGTCGCCATTTCGCTCTCCGCTTGCGGGGGACAGGGGTCCCGCCACGTGCGGAGCAGGTGGCGGGACTTTTTAACGTCCCAAAACCACTATATGATTATGAGAGACGCCGTAGTTGAGGGCTCCGGAAATTTTGACCACCTGGGTTTCTTTAACGTGCACCCAAATCTGAGCACACGGGCCTACAACATTTGCACCTCCATCGGAAATGCAGCCGCCGCAGCCGGGATTCGATCCTGCGACCTGCGGGTCAGCAACCGAGTACCTTAGCCACTAGACCATCGCGGCGGGGCTTGCCTCGCCTCAAAAGACGAGACCTTCACGGTCCCCAGCCCGGAGGTTGGTGGGTCTTTCTTGGATGGCGGAGCGGCACTGACTGCAACCGCCGAGGGGCGGACGACGTCACCACTGGCTCACTACGCGTGTGCCAGACAGCCGCCGGGGGCCGTCGTGGCGCTGCCCCCTGACGCGCCACTTCAGCAAAGCTGGTTTCTGGTAGGTAGGACACCTGCCTTCGTGCCTCCCTAAATGAAATGTTTTGTTTTACTTTAATTATGACAATTTCGTTTTCTTTTTTCCTGCATGGGCATGACCGTGAGTATGCGGCATGCTCCACATTACAGTTCGCACAGTGAAGAGAGTTTTCACAGGCATCAGATGTGTGTTCTTCAGCACTGCATTTCGCGCAAGTTAGCCGGCCTCGGCAGTTCTGTGAACTGTGGCCGAACCGCTGGCATTTGAAACATCGGGGAGGGTTTGGTATATATGGCCTCACTCGAAGCCTGATGTACCCAGCCTCAACGGAGTCGGGCAGTACACTTGAATTGAAAGTAAGTATCAGGTGCTTAGTCTGGATTTCTTTGCCATCACGCCTCATCCTAATTCGTTTCACGTTGATGACATTCTGTTCGCTGAAACCCTCAAGGAGTTCAGCCTCCGTCAGCCCTAACAGGTCAGCCCTAACATCTGAAACAACGCCACGGGTGGTGTTCATGGTTCGGTGTGGGGTTACTATTAATTTGGTATCTCTGAATTTCACTAGATCAGACAGTTTTTTATAATGTTTCTGGTCGCAGAGTTCCAACAGGAGGTCACTACTTGCCATTCTCGATGCTTTATATTGTGGGCCGAAGATTTTTGTCAAAGACTTTTAAACTAGAAAAGGTGAAAGTGTTCGCACTGGTTTGCCGGGTGTGTCAGCGTGATTAACATGGAATCGGGGAAAATACTCTCTGCTGACCAAAACACTGGAAGAGTTCATCGTTGCGCCCTCTTTTCTGAGGGCGATCAGGGAGTCTGGGAAAGGAACTAGCCATGTAAATGTTTAATTTTTGGCAGCGGTGCCAGCCACCCACCATGGTGTCCTACAAGGGGACGCTGCAGGGTCTGTAAGTACAGGCCCTGCAGACGGCAGCTGTATGCCAGCACTATAACTGAATATGGTGTATCCAAGGTAGGATAGCCACACAGGGTTAGTCCTTGCCACCAGGAAACACGGAAGTCAATGCAAGTGAGTAGAGGACAGGAAAGATTTAAAGTAAGAGAAAAGACGAAGATGTGAGGTGTAGACAGCAAAAGCGACTGCCGGTTCCCCCCGGGTGGGTTAATCCAGGTGTGCCGTCTACGTGAAGCCAGGGCCAAAGGGGTGTGTTGCCGCCGCTGGGGTGCCTTGCAGGTCCAATCACCCAGCATTGGCTCAACCCCCCGGATCCCCTTTTCCCAGCACACTAAACGAAAATTTCCTGAAATAACCTCAAAAACTGGGTAAACCATTTGTGCTTTAGCGCACTACGTTTCCTGGTTTTTTTTTTACTACTTACTATCGAGGTAAAAATTTACTCTCGTGCTAACTGAGTTTTTGAACGTAGGGAGAGTAGTAATTATTTACCCCAGTGAGGTTTTGAGCGAGTATAGAGACAGTGAATTCTTACTGCCTTCACAAGATTTTTGAGGTGATTTCTGGGAGTTATTTCCGGTGGTAAAAAAATAAAAATTGACGGGTTGATTCGCTTAGAGTCGACAAATTTATTAAATAGCAGAAGTGACTGAACCTATTAAACGGCAGAATTGATGACACATAAATTCACATACAGACAAACACGCACACACAATAAATGCAGAATAATACACCACTCGAACAGACTGCACACGTTGCTCGACTATACTTTGACAATCCGGTATATATAGGCACGACTTTCTGACCGGCCGTGTAGTACCGGGAGGAGAGCTCTTTTTTTGCATCGATTAACAACAACGGTGAAAGGTGCAAGCGTAAACCTAATGTGGGCTGCAGGGCACTAAATGTCACACCGACCTTTTAATATAAATCTACCCGATCTCACCTTTTTGATTATCCAATAATTACTTGGCACACCGGGCTCATGGCCCCACGCATGTTAGCACTGCTGATGCACAAGTCCATAAAATATACCTAAATACGCACAAACCATGGTAGCTCAATGATATTCATTGAGCGGCGGTGCACAAACACAGTAGCAGCATGTATTCATCACAACGAGCGTAGAAGAGCGGTCCATGCCTGCATACAGGCTGCTTACCGACGACGTGCTAGGCCTTTTCGAGAAGCACGGCTATCCGATGAAACACAGCTGGTGATGACAGAACACATTCTGTGCGAATTTCGTCGTCATTTCAGACACAAATGAACACGTGACCGCTATCTTACGGGGACGGGGCGGTGTATGCATACTTCCAACGAAAGACCACCATCCGGGTTTTCTTCGTGCTCACCGGCAGCCGCTTGTTGGTTCCGTCTGCCTCTTATCGGCTTCGTGCTACATTTTTGAGAACAGTTGGTGCATGAGGTGGGGAGTTCGGGCAGCACTTTACTCATATAGACATTGCCTACTGTGGAACAAAATACGGTATATGCGATGCTTGTTTCACCTGACCCGGCGACACACTCCCACTTGTCACTGGCGGCCGCGGCTCGGTCCCGACGACAGAGTGAAGCATTATGCTTATTGCTTCTCCAGTAGGCAAGCATGGACGATGACACCAGATTGATTTTGTTACCACTGGCAGATCTTCGTGATTCGGCTCGGAAGCGACATATCCGCGACGTGCAGGTTCGGAGGCGCTCGGAAGCGCACGGTCACTCGATGATGTAGAAAACACGTGGCATCCATCGGCCAAACCAGACACACAGATACCGAGCTTCTTGCACCGTCTGTTTCCAAGGCCATCAAGCAAAAGCCAACAATTTGCGAAAATATGCAGGACAACTTTCCACAGCAGGTTTTCTTTTTTTTCTTTTTTGTGAACCGCCCTCCCCCCCCCACCCCTTTCTTTTTTTTGTTCACAGAATGCTGTTCTCGCTTGTTGCTCTTATGCTGCCCCAGTTCCAGTTAAAGTGCGTTGACTCGAGGTCAGTCCTGAGGCACGGCGATGCCAAAAAAAAAAAAACATCTGTGGTCCTCGC
Source organism: Rhipicephalus microplus (assembly GCF_043290135.1). Lineage (NCBI taxonomy): Eukaryota > Metazoa > Arthropoda > Arachnida > Ixodida > Ixodidae > Rhipicephalus > Rhipicephalus microplus. The sequence continues at coordinate 442,558,163 of NC_134710.1, forward strand.
GTACCTTCAGGATTCACTGAGAGCGTCATAAGGGGGTATGGGGCAAAAGCCGCGGAAGCAGCTGCACCTTGCAGTCACGTGGTAATAAACTCTGAAACGCACGTTAAAAATGACGCGATTGAAATCTCCCTACGTGGTAAAACTGGATTTTGACATCCTTTTACTACTTGCCTGAGAGGTGGTGGTAAAACTATGCCATGTACCGTCTTTTACTCCTACACGAGGTAGTAATTTTAAACGCGAGATAGTTTTCAGAGGTCATGAGCCGCAAAAACCTTTACCTTGGATAGTTTTTGCGTACAGTGCGGACATGGCAAAGCCACGCACGGCTAGGCGTGGGAGGGGATCGAAACCCCCCCCGTTAGCTCGTGTCCGTGGTGTCGCTACACACCAAACGCCTGTTTGCGCAGACGCCCCCGCGGGGAACCAAACAAGAAGAAAGGAAATGTAGAACACGAGAGTGAAAAATTAAGATGTGGAACAAAAGATAAGAGCGTAGAGAGATTAGCGAGCGCAGAAAGCTGAAAAAAAGTTGGGCGACGAAGCCTGGAGTGCTGCAAGAGGAACGAAACAAAGAAAAACTAGGCAACCCTGAAGCTTCGCCTTCAGAAGTTGAACGCGATAGCGATATCCTGTTCCTAGTGAATAGTTCAAACACTTGGTGCATGAAACCTTTTCCAATTTGGTAGGCACCCACTACGTGGCCTTAAGAGAATTGGTGCAGTAGCGTGTGTGCCTTGTGTAGTGGGGTACCGGCTTTCAACCATGGAGCCTTTATGATAATCGCATATTCTGACGCTTGTTGGCAATGGACGCTTGTCCCTCGCACGAGGAAACGAATTTGCTTCTCCTGAGGTATGCCCTGGTCAGTGTTACACAACAGGTGGCTTTATTACTGCAATATTTCATGTTGCATAGTGAAACATGTATACAGGACGCGTGTGATTGTGCAGTATGAAAGCTACTTTCACTGCACTTCCAACCAAGGAAGTTTTTTTCACGGTTTTCACAAGCAGAGACGTGGCCGTGGTGATAGAACATCCGCTTGCCACACAAAACGACCCGGGGTCGATTGAGATCGTTCTGAATTTTTCAGTCACGCATAAGATAATTTTTTGCTCAAAACAGCGACGCAAATCATGGCCTTTCTGCTAAACGAGCTCTTTAACGCTATAGCGTTAAAGTGAGGTAGAATAAAAAAATGGGCGACGCTTTTTGCACCATTGGCTGTCACTCTCAGCTCGAGACTATCACGCGTGATATATCGCGCACAAATAACAGCCTGATATTGTAGCATCTGCTTATGTGCAGCAAAGAGTGGTACAATTTTTAAATTTCATTTAATTTTATGTTGATTTTATGTGTGACACGCTCAAGTGATTGCAAAAGTGGTATTTTGCACTGAGCTAAAGACACACTGACACGCTGGCCTTGTCACATACACGGAATAATTTTTAGCGGCCCATCATACGTAATCAATTGCAGTATTTAATTATTTATTTACCCGAATGAGCGTGCTGGATTTAAACGGGACGTAATTTCTTCCATACGTAGCCGCCTACGCATAGGCACTCTCCCGATCCTCTCCGTAACTTCATAGATGGGAAAAACGGCATACAAGGGCATAAATGTATCACGAGCAAGGTTCACAGGTCACGATATCAGTAACGGGACTTGCTCGTCGCGCACGTCATGAAACGCTTTCCACCAGCATATACACGTATACCCGCATGCCAAGGGCATATGGGTATGCGCCACAAGTGATTCACGCAGTTTATCAAACCCGAGTTTGGAAATAACGTGATAACGGGAAGGAGCGTCCGGTGACGGGAACTCTGCTAGCCTCATAGTCAATGAGTGAGAAATCCCCATGGAAGCAAAAACAAGGATGACTACTTCAGTCGAAATCAAACGCTGACCTTCTGAGTCACACATTGTTGCAGAGCTACATAAGTGCTTTAATGTGCCTCAGAAGAAGACCCCGTATACAAGCGGGACGCCGAACTATGTCAAAAGGCCAGTGACTAGGTAAGGAACATGAGACGGATTACCAACTCGCTCAGCGCTCCGTTCTTCTATGGACCTCTTCGGTGTTTATGAACAGAAGTAGGCGCCGTCGACATGCTGAGGCACTTGTAGCGACGTCGCAGAGACTACTTGCCACGAAGTTGCTACAAGCGCCTCACTATGTCGACGGCACTTCGCCGTCTTTACAAACATGGATTGGCTTTCTCTCTCTATATATATAGCCCGTCATGTCGGAACACCGCTTATTTTGATCGCAGTGTTCACTATCCTCTACAATGAAATAAACATTTGATATGCACATGAATGACTACGGGAACAATATAGTCAAGCGTGCTAAAATTTACTTACGATCGCTACTCAACGAACTTTTTCGTGATTTGCAAGTGCACTTCTCTGCACTCCACATTTTCCCAAGAAAAGGTGGCACCTGTCGCGCGGACGTGGTCCTAGTTGAACGTGCTGGGGCTTGTCTATCAGGTTTATATCAAGAGAGCCGACCACAAATTTTCCACGTCTTAGCGTAAGCTATATGTCCTAGAACAGGCTGTTTGCAGTAAATGACTAGCCACCATTTGTTGTTCAAGCTGATGAGCAGGATAGACAACTTTACAATTCTGAAAAGGGATTATTACGCCCATCATGACGCCGATACCCATTATCCCTAGGGTTCTGTGTCGCTAGGGTTACGGGTTATATATGAAGTGCTGATTTTGAAATAAAAATTAGTTGCGAGTGTAGCGAGTGTCGTGTTTTCTTTTCCTCTTCGTCCCCGTCGAATTTGCGCTACTTCACCATATGATTAAATGACCCATTATTTCACTGCGTGTGCATTCGCTGCAATACAACTTGCGATTGTTATAGCGTCAATGCAGACGTTATGTCGGAGCACCCAAGAGCACCCAGAGTATTCGACGTGCTTGGATAGGCCATCATATGCGCGACAAATAAACTTGCATAACTTTTCGCATATGCGCGACAAATAAACTTGCATAACTTTTCGCAAAGAGCTAAATTTTCGTCATAGGCTGCAACTGGCTGGCTCTTCGCATGAAAACCACTTTTGGACTTTTTAAATGCGGAGCATTTCTTAGTCGCACGATGTCACGTGTCGTGCGTCGGCGGCGATGTCATTTTTTCTCGCCCTCAGTGGAGATGAAGATAAAAAGCAAAAGCATTACGGGCCAGTGGAGGCCATCACAACATATGACAAAAATATGCGAAGTTAGCTGAACGAATCACGGGAAAGCTTGAAATGTCTGTATCAACGTCGTGTTAAAGGAAACTCCGATGCACTTTCAACCATAGTGAGCTAACGCGGTTTTAAAGTAGTATTGGCAGTCATTCGACAGCTAAGGTGGTTCAATTTGCCTGGACACTCGTCAGTACTTTTATTAAGCTCTAAAGAATGAATCAAAAAAGAAACAAACAAGGAGCTGCTCATCGAATGGCATCACGAAATCCACTACACACCTCCAAGCTTATCCATGGTGTAAACAATTCACGTGCCTCTGCTGACGTACGAAAAGCAAGTTGGCGATGTTATTCGATGCGGAATCCAGCTGTGCGTGTTTGTGACAACATCAGCGATAATGTGAGCTACTATCTGAACACGAAAGCATCGTCTTTTGTTTTCAACCCGCCACTGCTTGACGCAGCTGACTTGCCCCACATGCATTGTGTATTAGTGCAAGACCCTATATGTCAATGATGACTAACACGCTGTGCAGCTAACAAAACTGAAATGCGCTCACATCATCGTCGCTTCGGAGAAGAATAAGAAAGCATGCGATGCATCTGTCTGCTGGCGGTCGTGGGCTTTTCAAAAAGATCAGTCTCTTACGTTACATACTTATGGTTGCCCGCGTTTAGAAATGAGATTCTTGAATTGGCTATCGATTTTTTAAAATTTGTTTTTTAAAAAATTACATTACTTATGGTTGTATCATTTGGCCCATATCACCACGCTACTGATAAGAACATATGTTTGTAGTCTTAATAAAATCAGAGCATATCATAAAATTGCTGGAGTTCTCCTTTAGGAGCAAAACAAATTGTAAAAAATCTGCTAATCTATGGAGTGAATGATTATGAGTTAGGCAAAGCGTCCATCATGGCTGTTTGTTCGTCTGTCAGCGCGCTCGTCCATGCATCCATACGTTCGTCAGGGCATCCGTACGTCTGTGCCTGTCAGATGATTGAGTCATTGGGCAGCACGGTGCCTCGTAGATCAACAGCTGGAGGATCTGCGAAGCCAGTTAGCAGCCATACTTTTAGGGGTGAAGCTCCTTTTAGTCTAAGCTTGTCCTGATATTGCCGGTTCCGTCAGACGTAGGACAAGGTTAGGCAGCCATACTATCAGGGGTGAAGCTCCTTTTAGTCTAACCTTGTCTTGCGTCAGGTATAACCAGCAATATCAGATCTGATATCGCTGGTTATGCCTGACGTAAGACAAGGTTAGACTAAAAAAAGCTTCACCCCTAAAGGTATGGCTGCTAACTGCCTTCGCAGATCCTCCAGCTGTTGATCTACGAGGCAGTGCTGCCCAATGACTCAATCGTATGGACCGACAAATTTTAGGTGTGCATTTTTATAATAATTTGACACCTTTGGCTGGACGAGCAGATAGGTCTATATTGTGGTAACTTTACATTATACAGCAATTACGCCATAAGCTATTTCATCGGAAGTCCAGCGGGGCCAACAAAATGTCATCTGTGCGGTTAACCGCTCTGTCATTGCCGTCTCTTACCGTGATGGGCAAATGCCGTGATTTCGGGTTTCTCTCACACACACCACCAAAGTCATGTTCTTACCCTGCCCCCCCCCCCCCCCCTCTGCAAAGCTTATCCGGCCCTCTCCCTAGGTCTCAGAAGGTTAGGGCTCATATTTTGCCTTCTATTCACAACAACGTCAAGTAAATTATTTACGGGTGGCGTGGCTGAGTTCACATATCGCCACGGCCAATTTTCGTTTTCTTCTGTTATATTTGAGTTTCACCCGTGAAAGCTGTTAGCCCGACGATAGTTATAGCGCGAGAACAAAACGACGACACAGAGACAAGAAGGACACGAAAGACATGACACGTGTCTTTCGTGTCCTTGTCTCTGTGTCGTCGTTTTGTTCTTGCGCTATAACTATCGTCTTGCCATACCAACTAGCCCAAGCTGCCACACTTCTCTTAGCCCGCCTGTAGATTGTACAGCCCAACTGATCAATGTGACGCAGGAAAGACACAAACACAAAGCCCTGTATAGCGCTTTCTTGTGTGTGTATATTTGGTGTCCCGTCGATCACCTGCGCTAAACAATGTACAGGTGGGCTTTAGCAATACGTGCAGTCTTCAGCCTTGTTAGGTAGCGCCTCAATGTTCATGAAGTTTAACGAGTGTGAGACTATTGTATTAAGATCGCGCACAGGACGCCAATGTTCAAGTTGTTTTTTTTTCGTGGTTGTTCTTTTTCGAGAGCTCTCGCAATCGCCAGTGAAAACGTGAGAACCTTGGATGCAGCATCTATGAATGCTGGCGTGCCTTACCACAGAAGGTTAATCGACGGCCGATGCTTGTTCACTGCAATCAGAGCGCATTGAGTGCTTGGAGTTTCTTGGCCACAAATTTGTTCAAATAATAAGTTTGGCATCCAATCTATTGCCAATCGTATGCCACACTTTTTTAATTGCAGACGCATAGAAGAAACATTACTATAGGCCATCTAAACTATTCTAAAAGCGACAGGAGTACCGGTAGGCTTCTTGCTTTGTTGCAAGTGGCAAGGGCGCTAAGTTTTTAACGCGGCCGTACATAAGAAAATAAAGGCCTGCCTGATGTATTCTCTGTCATTAGAATGGGCTGATTGCTTTAATTTCCTACGGCATATATATAATTCAAAGAATTTCACAGCGCTCATGGAGCATCACTTTTGACTAACGAACACAGTGAAAAAACACACATAGGCTTCGTTCTTTCAAGGAAGACGTTCTCAGGCGTAAGTTGAGGAAATATGTCTGCACTCACCGGGAATTTAAAGAAGAAGTATTCCGGCTTGACGTCTGATACATGGGCCTCGCTCGAATCACTCCAGTCCGACATTGTTGGTACACAAGAGAAAGATTCAACCCCTGGATAGAAATCAAACACCGATATCGGGATAGGTTTTCGCCGTAGTACTAATGATACACCGCTACAAACAATTTTCATCCCGATAGACACTGACCTTTCTTCGTGTCACATATGTACTAATTCATTTTCGTTTGTCTCTTGAAAGCACGGTCTAAAAATAACCGAGTTGCTGACACTCCCCGCAAGGTGAAGGCCTGCGCAGATTGTATTCACCGATGACCTTCGAACAATATGTGTGGTCTAACGTCCCGAACCTCCATATGCACATGAGAGACGCCGTAGTGGAGGGCTCCAGAAGTTTCAACTACCTGGGGTTCTTTACCGTGCATTCAAGTCTGAGCAGACGGGCCTATACAGCATTTCCGCTTTCATCAAAATTGCAGCCACCACAGCCGAGATTCAATCCAGCCACCTGCGGGTCAGCAGCCGAGTACCTCAGCCACTGGACCACCGCGGCTTACCAATGGTCTTGAGCTACGAGTAGTTGCCATGGCGCAAGTTGAGTGGTGCTACTGGATGGGGCGCCAGGTATTCGTGCAGCGCTTATTTTGAAACTGGTGTGCCAAAGAACATCTTCGTGAAAGCTTTGTGTGCGTGTGATTTAGAAACGCGTCCCTGTGCCTGTGAGCCCTGCCAGAGAATTCGCTTCATCGTCACCATCTTGCAACATTGCAGGCGCACTTCCGACCACGGTACTTACGACACAACAAAGTTTACTTATTACGGTGAAGGCCTTAGATATCCTTAAATGCCTCATCAAAAGCGAAAGATGATCGACAGCGTTCCGCGTGGCGTAAGGGTTGAGACGTACAAAATATGCTGCTTCAGAGCGCTGGCTTCCACCGTCTCATAAGCCCTTCATAAAGTTCAAGTCTGCGCGGCCTAATGAAATAGTGAAAAGTAAGACTGATGCCTCTGGCCTGGCAGTGCCGACATGTATGTGGCACGGATTACCAGGTGTTAGCTTTCAGGACCCAATGAAGTTTTCCCACCATACCATACTGCTTACATTGCTAGAAGCCGAAATCTGCGTGACGCTAACGACAACAGTGCCAAGGGTAGCTTGTTGATTTAGGTTCTTAATGATTGGTTGACATGTGGGGTTTAACGTCCCAAAACCACCAAATGATCATGAGAGACACTGTGGTGGAGGGCTCCAGAGATTTAGACCACCTGGGGTTCTTTGACTTGCACTCAAATCTGAGCACACGGGCCTACGACATTTCCGCCTGCAGCGGAAATGCGGCCACCACAGCCGCGATTTGATCCCGCGACCTGCGGGTCAGCAGCCCGGTACCTCGGCCACTAGACCACCACGGCGGGGTGATTTAAGCCCTTAATAGAATGCATGTGAATTTCGTGCTACATTAGTTGAAAGTTTGCTGACGAAGTTTTTCGTTCATGTTGCTCAACAACCAAAACGTGGTAGCGATATGTGCACACACACACACACACACACACACACACACACACACACACACACACACACACACACACACACACACACACACACACACACACACACACACACACACACACACACACACACACACACACACACACACACACACACACACACACACACACACACACACACACACACACACACACACACGCAAACTATTGCCTTCCAAATAGCTAGCACTCTATCGCCCTCAGGCAGCTATCCTTTTAGCGAACCCCTCAAATTTCTCACAGCCAACGCAGATTTTTTTGTTCTGAAACAAAGATGCCGACGCTAACACCGCCGACCTCAGAAATTCAACGGAATGAGCTCATTAGTGCCATTGCGTCGAAATGCAACCGCTCTCCACAGGCCAACGTTGGCTGCTGTCGGTCCATTTATATAAGAACACTTAGCAAAAAGCTGCCTAAAAAACTCGGAAATCGATTCCGTTACAGCAGTCACAGTGTATTATTTATTGACATCAATGTATATCGAGCGTAATAAACCAGCGATGCTCCGCACCAATAACCTTCTACAACGTTTTCAGGTGCTGTTGTCTTCTACACGCAGATCGAGTCGATCGAGTGAGCGCTAGATCGCGTGAGCGCTATCTGATTTATATGTGGGATTTTACGTCGCAAAACCACCATATTATGAGACGCCGTAGTGGAGGGCTCCGCAAGTTTTGACTACCTGGTGTTCTTTAACGTGCACCCGAATCTCAGCACACGGGCCTACAGCATGGATGGATGGACGGAATACTATAGCTGTACCCTTTAGATCGGGCGGTGGCTAACGCCACTAAGCCATAATACTTAGGGAACAGAAAACTAGATTTATTTTTTTTCCTTTAAATATTGAGGTTGAGGACTCGTACTTTGCAGTGAAGGGTTTAATTTTCCCTCGTGCCTTGACTTTAGCCACCAATCAGATAGTCTATTTCTGGTTAATTCTACCCGCTTTAAGTCTACCTTGCCCTCCCTGTCCCGAAACCCCAGTGCTTTGAAAAACTCCGCGTCATCATCCTGAACTATAGGGGGAAGCCCTTTACAGAACATTATCAAGTGTTCGGTCATTTCTTCATCCTCTCCACACGCACTGCATACCGTGTCTACCCGTTCGTATTTGGCCCCATATGTCTTGGTACGCAATACTCCCGTCCTGGCCTCAAACAGTAGAAAACTACCCCAAGTATTATCATAGATCCTTTCCTTGGCAATTTCCTGCTTAAAAGTTCGATAGATCTCTAGTGCAGACTTCTTAATCATGCCGATTCTCCACATATCATTCTCTGCTTCCTACACCTTCTTGACCGATAATTTTTTTTGGTTTGGCCCCCTGCTGTTTTCTAAGTATATACCAGTCAATTTTCTGGTTCGTTTCCTCCATTTCGTATCGACATTCTTCATGTACAAGTAGCTGAATACCTTCCTAGCCCAACGCTCCTCCCACATTTCTCTCAATCGCTTCTCATATTTTATCTTGCTAGCTTCCCTGCCCTCGTATAATGTCCATCCCATATCACCTTGTACTCCCTGATTTGGTGTACTCCAGTGAACTCCAAAGGCAAGCCTACCCATTCCACGTTGCTTAATTTCTAATCTTGCTTGAACTTCTGATCTCATGCACAAGACCGCATTGGCGAACGTAAGACAAGGAACCATGACCCCTTTCGATATTCCTCTCACAACCTCATACCTATTTTAATTCTACAGTGCTATGTTTTTCATCACCACTGCATTCCTGTTACCTTTTGTCATCACGTATATTTCGTGTTCCCTTAGGTACTCGGCCCCATCACTTATTCATATGCGCAGATATTTCTATTTATGTTACCTCTAGCATGACCCCCTGTATTCTAAGCTCGCTACCTTCATTGTCATTAAAAATCATGACTGCTGATTTTTCCTTACCGAGTCTGAAATCTAACCTATCTACCTCATTACCGCAGATGTCCACCAATCTCTGCAAATCTTCCTTGTCGGCCATTAGCACTATATCATCTGCGTACATCAATGCTTGTAGTATATCATCTGCGTATATCAATGCTGGTAGCATTTCCGCCCTAGTGAACGCCATCTGCCGCATCAAAGGGAAACAGCAAATGCTGCGAACACCTAGTTGCGGCTTCGGGCGCAGTGTTATAACTTAACTTATTCTTACACCATGCTTAAAAGCAAAAAAAGTTTGGCACGATATGCACAAATGCGAACTGCCACGTGCCACCGCCAGTTCACCGTATCCAGAGAGAGTTTCAGCTGTCAACAATTAATTAAACATCAGGTGTTAAACGTCTTGAATTGGCGTGGTATTGTTACACACACATTATATATATATATATATATATATATATATATATATATATATATATATATATATATATTTATATATATATATATATATCAACCAGCTCAACCAACTTTTCAAATCGTGAATCTAGCAAAAGCCTTCAGTTCAAAAGTTACACATTAGATCTTAAAATGTGTTCTAAGGTAAAGCCCAGCTTACCCTTTTACTGCAAAAGTTGTTATCAGATCACAACACTGGTCATGTGCACCGTAGTTGTCCGCCCCCACTTGGTAACCACAATTGCTCATAATAAAGATAAAGCCAAGTAAATAAAACCTACAACAGGAATTGAGCCCCGGTCCCCTAGCTGCCCAGATTTCTACCATTGAGTCAAGCCGATGCTTTGAAACGGCGTTTAGAACTGGCAAACGCAGGCTTGATGTCGTGAAAACATTAGCGCAATTATGAGTAATAACGCGTTTTATAACAACAAAGGAACCAGAAGGTGTCGCACACTGCGAAATGAGTTACGAGGGTCGTCGAATGCTCAAACCCACTACAAAAGCTTCATGCTAACGTGCCATACTCTCCCAAACAGCCCGCCACTTTCTCTCCCGAATGGTCTCGCGACCTTCACATCAACAACGCTATCACATCAACAACGCTGTCAGGCAGATAACATGCGCGATGTTCATGACCTTCCTCGAGTGACGGCTCGAAAGAAGAGAAAGGAGCGCGGCGTGGGGCTTCGTTAACTATTTGCATGGTGCTTTCCGAAATATACTCAGAGGCTAACGGACACTGCCATGCTACGTCACCTGCCGTCAGCGTGGTGTCGAGGCTCTCGCGCCTGGCGCGCTTCGCCCCATCTTTGTTATCAGTGTTCTCTCGCGGGTCCGTTACCCTAGGTGTGAAGCGCCGCATCCGCATCGCCACTCGTTTTCTTGGACTGTGAAAAAAAAAAGGTGGATGAGATTTCAACCAAGGACGCGTGTTTTGCGCTCCCGTCCTTACCCCGATCTTCGCTCTGCGCTCGCAGCCCTTTTAAGGGCTACATATGGCGCCTCAGTGAGGCACCCGAAAAAAAAAACAACGCAGCAGGATGCCGTCCTGGCAGCCTCGGCATCAATTTCAGTGCCAACACAGCAGCAGCAGGCTGAAGCCAAGCCAACGCGCTCCAAAAAAACCCAGCCGCAGAAAAACAGCAGCCATCACACTGCTGCCGTCTCCCCGGCTTCGAGCAAAGCGAAGGCGCACACCGGAGCTTGCTCGACTCTTGCTACGGCCGTGGCTATCTGCGAGGGAAACCCCCCTGGCAGCAACACCTACTCCTCATCTCTTTCAATTACTGCGGCCGCCGAGCGAAACGGCGTCTGCCTCCAGAGAGCGCGGCGTGCCCCCAAGCACGCCTCCGTGTTCTGACGGTTCCCACGTTGTTGGCGACCTTCCTCCGATTTGGATGTGCTGCCACCATCATCTTTCGGCCTGTCAGGAAGAAGGCTAGCTTCCTGGCTGGTTCGAGAGATGTGATCGTTGCCTTCCTTTCGGAGTTCCCAGCCACCCAGCGAGTGCGGGTGAATTTCCGGCGCAACCTTGTTGCTGTGGACACCTACACCACCGCCGATCTGACTGCCCTACTGCAGGTTGGAACGATCTGTGCGACCAAGGTTCGAGCCAAACAACTCGACCTGAATACCTGTGTTGGCATCGTTTTGGGGTGAACCCAACGATCCCCTTCGAGGACCTCGCCTACAACATTGCTTCACCTGTGCCCCTCGTGTCCGGTGTACACAGAGGCAACTGCCTCACCCTCACCTTCACTGGGACTACCATCCCGCCGGATATACTGCTCTATAAGCAAAGGCGCCAAGTTCGACCCCGTCAGCCCCGGCCCCTGCAGTGCTCTCGTTGCGGCCGCTTCGGGCACGCAACCGCCACCTGCTATTGGGACGAACGGTGCCTGCACTGCGGCCTCAATCACGCCCCAGGATCGTGTGCAGCACACCCCCGTTGCCTAAACTGCAGCGGGAAACACCCTGCAACCGAGCCCCGCTGTTCAGCCTGGCAACTCCATCTCAAGCCGCGGTCATCATAGCCTCAACTTATGGCACCTTGACTCGCCGCCAAGCCCTGCAGCATGCTAGGACCCCTGGCAGCACCGCCTCCATCATCAAGGGTCGCTCCTTCCGAGATGCGCTTGCCGGTACCGGCGACACGAATTTGGAGGCCGCCCCTTGTCCTGCAACGAGTGCGCCCGTCGTCCCCACCACAACGACGACTGCCCCGCTCTCGGCCCCAGCTCAGCTGGTCCCTACTGTCGTCGAAATGCGCTCGACAGTGACGCAGACACCACGCGCTTTTTCGCAACCACTGGTTCCCGTCACCGTCAACAGAAGCACGACGACGGAGACGCCACTGCAACCTCGCAGCAACCTGAAATCCAAAAAAGGAACGAGCTCCTGACCACTCTTGCTATAAGACATCGAGTGGCGCTCGGGGCCCTACCAGACGGCTGCCACGATCGAAATCTCGCTTCAGTGGCCCTCCTCACCTTCGAGGCTCGTGCCCAACATTTTGGCATCAACCTGAAGGACTCACCTGGTTGTCGAGAAGTGTGCTCTCGGCCGTTATAAATCGGGCACATCACTGTGCCGCTGGCCTTCTTGGTGGTAGGCGCGGTCGACTGCGAGTGGCATACCTTCGCGTGTACGCTTATTCCACTTTTTCTATTTTTTTCTTCCCCTTACTCCTACGTCGCACTGCGCACCACGTCTTCTTCCTGCTCGGAGTTCCACGTGTCATTTACGTGGGCTGCTCCGAGCTGCCTGACAAATTTTACTCTTTTTTTCCTTCCTATTCTACGTGGGCACGTTCAGCCCTTGCACAGACACTCTCTCCCTTTCACTATCAGTTCGGGAGCGCCCTAACTTCTTTCCACTTGTCCAGTGGTTTCTTTTATTTTTTTTCTCTTCCCCTTGATGGGGAAGAGAAAAATCATCCCCGGCTTCTCGGCGCGTCTTTCTGTATATCGCGCCTGCGGCGTGTATCTTGCGCGCGTGCGCGATACGAGTGATCGAATGCTTTTCACCACCCTACTCTTACCTCTTCTCTTCTGCCTCTAATCCCCATTCCCCCCTTCCCTGCGCATAATTCTGGAGGTGCCCTCAATTGAGAGAGGCAGTATTGGGACTGCGCTTTTTTTTCCTTTTTCCTCTTTTCAAAGCCACTTGTCTTCAACTGTGAAATGGTTGATGGAACACCCAAGCATCTGTTGCGCCCCACACAGCATTGTGTGAACAGATGTTCTGTTTTAAGGATTCGCTCGTTGAGCGAAATTTGAATTTCCAATTGAAAATGCCTCAACTACGAAGCTGCCATAGTGAGTATTTGCTGCTGTTTTGCTACTCGTGCACGTGTTCTCCGCCAGTCCACGTTTCGTTGGACAAATAACCTCGCCTCTTTTTGGAATACCAACCCTAGAAACTCATATGGGTTTGACCGGGAGATCTAGGTCGACAGTAGCACGAGTAGTAAAAGCTTTTCGAAACAAAGGAAGCATAGCAGACGATCCTGACAGGAAACGGCAGAGGGTCGGGGAAGCAGATGTGGGAATTATTGTCACGGCTGTCAGCTGTGGGCACATTCCGAAGAAGCCTCATAGAAGACCCGATAAGAAGCATCAGAGCACCGTAGTCTTTCTCACCGTGAAGGCCTCACACAATCATCGCAGTATCCGAGGAGACAAGTGACGATGGTGACGCGGCATTTTAGCGCCCGCAATAAGTGCGAAAGACTTATCACGCAGCATTAGGAGGAACGTAGCGGCGGCACATTCCGTTTCTCTTGATGCACTGTATGTGTTTTTCTTTCTGTGGCGTCATCTCGCTCTGTAAAACAAGCAAGCTAGAAACCAACTAGCCCAACATTGCTTTGTTTGATATACCCCGCGGTGCGAAACAGCTTTGATGTTAGCGAAACGTGGAGGCACAATCGCCTGCGTCGTTAATAAGCTGGTTGGTAGTTGGGGCTCGTGGGTGTTGCATTATTGGGCAGTTTTAGAGTAGCGCACCGCGAGCTCTTGTACTGTAGTTGCTGCCACTGCGCACGCGTCGTAACGCGAGTCGCCGTTCCTGCTTCTGGTCCGCCCGCTGAAAATCCGAAATAGCGTGCAGCCCGCAAAGCGCTGGTGTCGAGGCTATAGTGTGCCTCGATATTGTCGCGGTACAACGCCTCAATATGTAGCTGATATGTGTTCTAACACTGGCGTCTAGCTAGGGGCAAACGCTATTGTAAATCTCATGTGGCGCCCGCTATACCCGCAATTCCTGCGAACGCTATTTTAAAGCTCCATAATAGGGAGTTTTAGAATAGCACACCGCGAGCCTTTGTGGTGCGGTCACTGCCAATGCGCATGCGTCGTCACGCCAGTAGGCGTTCTTGGACCACAGGCAAAAAATACGGGTGGTAATGGCGGCCCACATGTGGCCCGCAAGCGCTGGTTTCGAGGCTACGGATGGGTATGGCAGCCCGCATGTGGCACGCAAGCGCTGGTTTCGAGGCTACGGGTGGTGATGGCGGCCCGCAAGCGCTGGTTTTGATGCTACGGTGTCACTGCGATGGTACGTTGCGTATCGCAGCAGGGCAAACGCTATTCTAAAACTCATATGGCGCCGCAGCGCTTGCAAACGGTATTCTAAAACTCCCTATAATCTAGGGGCATGCAGTGCTAAAATGATGACATTGAGACGTCCCCGCTACGCCACCGATCGCCAAAGAGAGGGAAGAACACTCAACCCTTTTTCTCGGTTCCCTCTTGGCTATGCGTCTCAACCACTTTCCATACACAGGGATTCGTGCTGGGGCAGGGAAATAGACTACGACCTGTTCCTGTTTACTGATTCATTTAATTTATTACTAACTGCAAACATCGCATACCCGCGTACATCAACCACTACACAAAATTATAACACATAATTTAGACACTCCCGACATTCGACACAGGGCAGGCACATAAAGAAAGTAACTGCCAAGAAACAAGGGTATGCATATATAAAGAAAACACGGCGACACAAATGATGAAGTTATCAATGAATAAAAGCACGCAATGTCTCAACGTGCCACTTCCCTGCCTGCAAGGCTCGTCTAAATAGGATGCATAAAGTTTGTCTCACGAATAGTCCGTGTTGTCAGTCTTCATCGTCGTCTCCATCAGCGATTTCCATCTTAATCTTCTTTCATAACGTCCCGCAATCACTCGCTTTCTCGCTTCTCATCTCTAACATTCATTCCTCGTCATAGCATTCCTGCCTCAGTCATCTCATCGACTCTCATCGCTATCTCTTCACACCGTTATCTTCCTTTTCCATTCCATCTATACCAACTCGAACTCATTTCATCGCATCCCCTTGATCGCCGTTCCGTAGTCCCATTTTGTAGGACCCGACTCCGCCCCTCCGTGGCACCTAACTGATTGCCACTGTTAACACACACACTTCTCGGTCAGTCGGTGTGTGTCAGCTTCTA
Organism: Rhipicephalus microplus; assembly: GCF_043290135.1. Lineage (NCBI taxonomy): Eukaryota > Metazoa > Arthropoda > Arachnida > Ixodida > Ixodidae > Rhipicephalus > Rhipicephalus microplus. The sequence continues at coordinate 442,573,567 of NC_134710.1, forward strand.
CGGCCACCCCCGTGGCCCACACCAGTGGAAAACCCTCTCCCAAGCAAAGCCGAGCAAGTAACAATGTACAAACTAAAGCCTCAGAGGGAGAGAGATGGGCGAGCTGTCCGAAGACACGTGAATTACGGGCGAACAATGGTCCTAATGCTCCGACAAAGCGCGTCGTCTGTAATGGCCAACGTCTAGAGTGAAGTGTTGTGCCGAAATGTTTTCGGACGAACCAATTGCCCCGGTTTCTGGTACCCGATGACCCGATGTCCAGGGTGGCCATCCGCTTAGAACGCAGTAATGAGCCCTGGAGCCACGGATGCTGACGGAAAGTCAGGCCGGGCCCGACACAGGTGCTGCAGCAGGGTTGCATTCACCAAACCAACAAAAGGTGCTCCACCATGCCACAAATCTGAAGGGTGTGCGCGGAGTGTTGCCACCGTACACTGTCCGTAGACAACAAGGCACCACTCGGTCCTGGTGTTTGCGTGGGGGGGGGGAGAACAGTCGACAGATTCCTTCCAGGTACTCTACTTACTCTACTCCGGAATGCACATTCGTTACCCGGAAGTTTTTTTTTCCTTTTTTTCAATGCGTGGGTTTAAGAAATGAACGTAAACATCTTGAAAGGGCTAAAATTCAGTCCGTGTTTGCGGGGACGTCACAACGTGGTCAAACGGAATAAGGGCGTGTGAAGTGCCTTTCGATTATCTCCGTTGCCCTTTGAGCGCCTGCCGCCCCTCGGAGCGTTGTAGTCCATCCGGCACACCGCTATACGCCAAATTCTGTGCGTGTATTGAAACGCGTGATGTGAATTTCACATGCGTGCGCTCGAGGAACATGGCGGTGCCGCCGACAGCGATTGCCGTCCACCTTAAATCTATCAAGTGGCCGTCGTGCGCTCTGTAGCTTGTTAGCTCCCACCTGATGCATTTGTATGCATTAAATTCATGTCCTTAAGCTTCGACAGCAAAGTACTCGCGTCGATTCAGCACTTTTCCAGAGACCTACTCAAATAATAGATGCTGCCCAAACGGCAACGTAACATAGATATCGGCTCACAGTTACGGATGAAGCTGCGGGCTTACCTCGAGCAGCGGAAGCCGTCCAGCCGTAACAGAATGAGGATGGGTATACTGGTCGCTGGAGGCTCCTACCAAAGCGGTGTCACGGAAAGGAACTGCCCGTGCCTCTAAAGGCTGGAAAGTGTAGTCAGTAAACGCAGCGCGTTGCGGCCCGTCGCACGACACCAAAAGCGATATGCGCCTCAACCTTATCACGCCTACGACACGAAGGGCGCTTATCATACCGCTGCGTCATTCATCCGGATTGAAGGCGCGCGGCCCTCCAGAGGCCGCTTTCTCGGGCGGGCATTTTCATACAGTCGATGGCATTTTAGGCATAGAACCATTCTTTACTGCGCGGAGAAAAAAAAAGCATCAGCCCGCAGAATATAGCAGGCAAGGCTTAGATCCAGGCGTTGTGTTAATATAAAGTTTAGGTAAAACGGCAACGCGATGAACTACATGAGGTTGATTTGCTAGTATTGTCACCCGCGGACAGTGAATATCCATCGTAGGGGTGACACAGCTTGCAAGACCGAAAAGCAATTTTCTGATTGCCACTATGGGGGGAAGAGGCGTGGGGGCGGAGGGCGTACGAAATCAGACGCGCAGCACTAGTTGCATTGTGGCATGGCATGACTTGATCCGATGCGTGTGGAGTATTTAAGACGAGGGACCCGCTTTACGTTCTCTCCAGGGACCTATAGCCAGTGCTCCCACCCATTTTTTACCATAGCATACAGAGCGCAAAATGATTATTTTGAGGAGGTGCCCCCCCTCCCCCCGAAAAATAATAAAACAATTGCTGGCTACGCTGGTGTCAAAAGCCACAGAAGAGTATTTGGTAAATCACGGTTGATGATTCCTTCGCGATTTATTGCAACGTGTCTCTTTAGTTTATTTTATGTCTGCTCTAAAGTTCTGAAGCCCGGTGGGCTTCAGAAACTTTAGGGGTAGATGTAGGTGAAGAAGAGTTGGAGATGAGGAGACAACAGCCACTGCTGCCGTCGATGTAATAACAGTTCCACGCTTGACATCACGTACAATAAATCATTCTAGTAAATGAAATAAAGCAGCGCTTCTGTTGCATTATGCAACCTGGGGAGCTATTCTCGCGGTGTCTAATGCTCGGATAGTATTGATTTGACCTCTCCTGATTGGCTCGACATGCACCGCCTGCTTTCAGTCTTTCTTCCGCAACGTGATTTTGATTCCACGCAGCTTTCACAGCTCTCGACACAAATGAGAAAGACGGAATGCGTTTCGCTACAAGCAATGCTGCTCCCAGGGATCTGCTTTTAGACGCACATCTCTGAGGCCGCGCATAGACTAATCACGCAGCCACCCGCCCTTGGAAGTTCGGTGCGCATTCCCTGCATCGCGTCCACACGTTCGTACAGTCTTGTCAAGTTTGTATAAGAGTCCTGTTGTTCTGCATTTCGCCCACTTAGTTTTTTTTTTACGTTGACAATGTGCTGGAAGATTTGGTACACCGATGTGGTCAAGCTTGCTATGACGTCGCGACTCGCCGTTTTTTTTTTCTTTTTGCGTGACCGAACGCGCTCTGGCGAATCGGAAACGTTTGGGACTAGACACCGCGAAAATAGCTCCCTCGTATGCGTGTATCCATCCACCAAAAATGTTGTCGATGGTGAAGCCATGGGGGGGGGGGGGGGGTGGATTAAAGAATTGGTGAGGATATCAGTTTTTTCCTTGAATTCTGAAAAAAATTATGTTCCCCGAAAGGGCACAGGCAGGGAATTCATAACAAGACGTTGTAATGGTATAATGAACTATTCTGCGTTGCAACATTACAACGCGTTTTCATATGGTTAGCAGCGAACTCTTTTTCTTAATCCGATAACGCGTAAAAACAAAAATGGGAATACCACTTTTCCATAAAAAGAAAAAAAAGCGGTGATCTTCATGTTTATCTTATCAGTGGTCACAGCACGAAGCCGTAAGGTGATAGTGCGTATAAGAATATACAAGCCGCTTTCTTATCGCTGTCGTGATAAAACACACGCCAGCACTCACGGCTGCATTCTTAATAACCCCGAGAAGTTGGAGTGGTGCTGCCGGGTGGGAGGCTTGCATGACGTCACAGCACGGATTCTTCAAATCTAGCTGTGGCGCACGTATACATAAGACGCGGTCGCTTCGTACGCCGTTGCGCAGCCAGCGTTCTTTCTTTGCTTGTCTCACGCCTAAAGTAAGTGACGAAAGCAGCATCGCTGATGTTCCTGGTAAAACAATAAACAACTAAACGTTTATTTTCAGTAAAATCGCCAACTGTGCTTGAGCGCCGCCCCGCCGCGGTGGCCTAGTGGCTAAGGTACTCGGCTGCTGACCCGCAGGTCGCGGCTTCAAATGCCGGCTGCGGCGGCTGCATTTCCGATGGAGGCGGGAATGTTGTAGGCCCGTGTGCTCAGATTCGAGTGCACGTTAAAGAACCCCAGGTGGTCAAAATTTCCGGAGCCCTCCACTACGGAGTCTCTCATATCAAATGGTGGTTTTGGGACGTTAAACCCCACATATCAATCAATCACTCAATCAGAGCTTGCGTGCCGGCGTACGCGCTTTGATGAGGATTGTTAAGGTATAGCTCTGCTTACCTCGAAGATGGGTTTGATTCTTGGCCACGGTAGCCGCACACCAACAGGGGCGAACAGCAAGACAATGCATGTGCAGCAGATTAAAAAAAGCTAGGTGTACACAATTACTCTGCAGCGTAACAGCTGCAGAGTAAATGCAGCTGTTGCGTGTAACAATACACCCGATGAGCGAAGCTCCTTAGAAATTTGACGCGAACAACTACGCGCCTGCACGCCTCTGTTTTTCGTGATGGTGGTAAGGGGGAGAAAGCGTCTGCTCCGCGTGGTGGCGACGAAACGAGCTAAGTGCCAACCACTGGCACGCGTATGCACGCGCCTACGCGTCAAAAGCGTCTGGTGGCGCCTGTGGAAGAAAAGGGCGCGCAACCACTGGCACGCGTCAACCGGTAGCGCCGCTCTCTTTCCAATGTGAGCTCAATGTCGAGCGCTTCTTTCTAGCAATACGATAAAAACTCGTACACTTATATAACGATTTCGCACGTGCAACTGGCTTAATCGACAGCCTCGGTGCTAAAAGCAAAGGTGAGAACGAAGAGGGCTGGTTCACCGAGACTGCTGGTGCCACTGTTTGTTTACCTGCGAAATGGGCTTGGATCACGGCTAGACATCTCGTCGTTGGTTCGAAAACGGGCGTTGCCTTGCAGAAATAGCACACTTCGAGCATCACTTTATTCAATCATGAGTTATTTCACGTGAGAAGCAGTCTATCCAATGTTTTTGATGCCACTGGCAACGACGATATACAAAAATACAACAGCGATCTGAGCGACGAGGCAAAAACTTCCGACGGGCGCCCACCACAGTGTCACCCCTTGTCACGCTCCCACGCTGCAATACCGGCGCGGGAGCGTGACAAGACGTGCGCCGTGCGAATCGCCGCCACACGCTGTTGTATCCTGTTGGACGTCTGTCAGATGCGGCTGTTGGCATGAACAGCCGTAGGAGAAATCGCATGCGAATTCGCACCATGTGTCTCCCGCTTTAGGCACACCAATTCAAATTATCTTACGGAGCTCAGATTAGCCCATTATTTCATTCGAATAAAATCGAAACAGTACAGTAAACAAACCACAAGTGCTTTGGAAACCAGCATGCATGAAGACTACGGAAAACTTTGGCAACTTCGTGTGTCCCTATTGGCATTGTCAAGCTGCTTGAGCTTTCTTTTAACCATCAAGTTACAGGAGTTACCAAATTAAAGTAACTGAATATGTAAGTGTTACACACACACCGCGTGAACTACCACGTGGAAACTGAAACGCTCTTAGCTTATGTGAAAATTCGTGGTCAGTGTCACTTTAACATGACTGGCTTGAAATAACAACCCCAACAAAAAAGAAAAAGAAAGACGACAATGGCATCCCGTACGTATAGCGCACTATGGCAAGCCTCCAATAACATTTCCAGCACTTTCACGGATTGTGCAGTCTCCAGAAGATCGCACAAAGCAAAACAACGCTGTTCAAAATAGGAAACACCACGAAGTCGTGGTTAAAAACAATGCCTTTCACCGTCATGCAGTTTCACTTCACCAGAGCTCCACCACGGTGGTCTATTGGCTAAGGGGTTCGGCTGCTGACCCGTAGGTCACGAATTGAATTCTGGTTGTGGTGGCTGCATTTTCGATGGAGACAGAAATGCTGTAGGCCCGTGTGCTCAGATTTGAGAGCAGGTTAAAGAACCCCAGGTGGTCAAAATTTCAGGAGCCCTCTACTTCAGCATCATCACATGGCGGTTTTCGGACGTTAAACACCCTATATAAAGCAATCAATCCCTTCGTCAGAGAGAGGCGAGATCACGTGATACAACCCTGCACGTCACAGCGATTGGAGCCCCCGCCCCTTTAGCTGTGGGCCTCGTGCCCCATTGCACACCAGAAGGTCCACAACAGAGACCTTTGGTGAAGTACTGAGGCTGTGTTGCTGCATGCTCGCGCTCCCTACCTTTCACTGAGTGCGCATGCGAAACGTTACAGCGAATCTACAGTGCAATCACAAACTACGCAATTTTCGCTCTCTCCTACGCTATTCTGCAAGTCTCCACGGCAGTACTTTTCGTTTTCCTTCGGTGAGGAGAAAAAAGGGAGCTGATGTAAGAAAAGTGGAGGGAAATTGGAAGATATAGAAAATGTTACATTCTACCTGGGATGGGAAGATGAAGGATAGAACTACAAAGGGAGAAAGCACAGCTTACATTAAGACGTTCAGGTGGAACCACGAAGAAAAAAAAACAATGAAAAAGCGAATGGGTACGGCTGGCTGCGTGCTGCAAAACCGGTGTGACCCAGGCGTCTAGCGAAAAATTTTCTTCGAGGGAGGGGGACGGTTTTTTTGCAGGTCGAACCGCTTCGCCCACGTAACAAATTCGTTGGCGTCACCAAAACGTCACGGCTGCTGCCATGCTTTTAGTTTTTTTTTAATTCGCAGTTCTTTTGAAGTCGTGAGAAGCTGTGGTCAGGTTAAAAAACTATGAAAAAAAACGGTGATAACGGTTATAGTGTCACGGCTATCGAAATGGCAAGAGGTGTCTAAGAAAGCCTTGAATATGAACTTGCCTTCTTCCTGAGAAGTGGAACAAACGTTCCGTGTCAGATCCATCGTCATTGACGTTTTCGGTGCTGAGAGGTGTTTGCAACTTGTTTCGCGTCGGTCTTGGGGCACAAAAACATGCGGAGTTCACTTCGGCGGCAAAGCGGTTTGTGCTTATTGTTTTGTGAACTCTCATTGCTGTGAGATAGCTGGCCAGTGCAATAATGCCCCGTGTTGAGACCTATTGTCAACTTTTGCCGTTAGCAAATGACTGCATCCTCTGCTTCCAATTTGTACGGAGGAGCGCGCACGATTACATGATGATTACGTAAGCAAAATATGCTGGGGTGTTTTGTGGTGAAATGGTGCAAAAACGTTATTATGCCACTCGTTTGCTTGCCTATCACGACATGTTTCTGCGTCGATGCTGCAAAACATTCGCGCGAGGTTCGATTAGTTTGGCCTGGAAAGAAAGTGCGAATGCATTGTGCGCTGTCTGGTTGAACTCTTGTCTTTATCAGCAAACTGTCCTGTGCATGCCTTGATCACTGTGTAGATGCTTGTTTTCGTTGTTATCTCTTTGGTCCTTTTCTCGATTGATTTGTGGGATTTAACGTCCCAAAACCACGATATGATTATGAGAGACGCCGTAGTGGAGGGCTCCGGAAATTTAGACCACCTGGGGTTCTTTAACGTGCACCCAAATCTGAGCACACGGGCCTACAACATTTCCGCCTCCATCGGAAATGCAGCCGCCGCAGCCGGGATTCGAACCCGCGCCCTGCGGGTCAGCAGCCGAGTACCTTAGCCACTAGACCACCGCGGCGGGGCTTGGTCCTTTTCTCATTTCACAGTGTGGGCGAGCGAATTGTTTGAATTCCGAAGACAGAACGAGACAGTTCCCTGATTATACTATACGTTCACGGTCTACATAACTATAGTTGAAAAAACACCGCAGCAACAACAATGATGGAAAAAAAGGACGATGTAGAGGGCGACACCACCAAAAAAACTCGCTAGCTTCGAAGCCAGCCGAGCAGTCACTCCTGAAAAAGGGACCGAATTAGTCCCGAAACATCGGCTCAGTTTACAGTTTTCAAGTTTTATCGTTAGACTGTAACTTCGCTGGATAGTTATGTTATTAATGCGAAAGGTCACCCAGCCATCTGTCGAAGATGTTCACGTATAAGCAGCATGTATTAGTTCGTGCTTGTCTGTACAAATTGGAAGCAGCAGATGCAGTCGTTTGCTAACGCTAAACGTTGCGCATAAGAAGTCTCAACACGGGGCATAACGGTACTGGCCGGCTATTTCGCAGTGATGAGAATTCACAAAACAAGAAGAACAAACCACTTTGCCACCGAAGTGACCTCCACATGCTTGTGTACTCGGAAGACCGACGCGAAACGAATTGCAAACACCTCTCAACATGCGAAATCTTCAATGACGACGGATTTGACACAGAACGTGCTTTTTGCCGACTTTCGGATGTTCCACGGAGGAAGGAATCTTCACATTCAAGGCTTTTTCAGACACATCGTGCCACCTCTTCAGCCATGATCAGAGCTTTTTTCACCTCGCGCTGGCTAGTCTCGACGGTTTTCTCTGTCTCGACTCGAAACTGACAGCGAATGGAAAACAGAAAGAGCGCCGCGGCAGCCGCGACGTTTTGGTTACGTCACTGGAATGGTCACGTGGGCAAAACGGTTCGACCTGCAAAAAAGGCGTCACTCGGAAGGGGGGCACCACCTTGATTTGAGGGGTTCAGGGGGAGGCATTCCCTAAAAATGGTCTTTTTCCGCTCTCCATGCAATCGCGAAAAAAAGTTTCGGGGGGGGGGGGGGGTGGCACGTGCCTGGTGTACCACCCCCTGGCTACGCCCTTGGGGTGACCACGGCCGGGCTAGACCAACCTAGTTTTGTAACGTTGCGCTAGACTGCATATGCGCGTGCTTCTTTCCGTACGGCCTGCTCACCCGTCACCAATACAATGGGAGAGTTTCTGAGTATGCTTCGCTACCCGTTGGCGGTAGGGGCGCAGCTACCCTGAGCCTGCATATTTTGCGCCATGCACACAACACACAGGACCTTGTAGATGTGAAACCGTGTAATGTGGGTTCTCGACAAAGATGGGGATTGTTGAATAAATCAAAGATAGAGGGAGGATCGTCCATTTAAAAAAAAATTAATCTTACCATGCGACTTTCTGCTTAATGTGGGTATGTATGTGCTCTTGAATAATACAAGCTTAAACTCAGTAAAATTGTGGAAGAATCAGCTAATAAGAGGTGTCAAGCACTAGGAACGATCAGAGAAAAAGAGAAACGATGCTGCACCTGTCCTGCAAGTAAAGAGCACCAAATGCCTTTGGCCCTTGGTCTCGTTGGACACCGCCATAGCAATGAAGTGAAATCGCTCAAAGAATGACCAGTGCGCCTTCCCTTTGCTAGATATTTCCTAGTTTTCTTCATTTTTCTAAATACAATTCGCCTAGTTTTCAGGGCTTGAATCTGTGGTCTGCAGCTTGACAACTTTTTTAAAACACGTACGTGCGTTGTATATATATTGCAAAAAAACAACAACCTCCATATAAGGAAAAAGAAAGTAAAAAAAAGAGAGGACACTTGTTGCTGAGTAACCCCTTCGTACGGCACGCACAGAAAGTGGTTGTGTGCATTGTCAAGATGTTAACACCCATCGTGAACTTGTTTATAACGCAACACCAGATGCAAAGGACAGGGAAGGAGCAAAAGACGAAAAGACGGCGCTGACTCACAACTGTTCTTTACTGAAAAAAAGGTGAAACATAGATATTTAGGTACTGGCAGCTTACATCACGACATGCGCAGAACAAGAGGTGCTCCAAAGCAGCGTTGTCACACATTTGGCGATAATCAAGAGTGGCCTATATAACTAAATTCTTTTTTATGCAGGGTGACGGATGACTCACTTATGCACACGGTACCCCTAATTTTTAATGATAGGCCTACGCGATTTCTCTTGGCTGTTGGTTAAGATGCTTGAAGATTATGGTGGTTTTCTCAAAAAGGGGACAACCACCGCATGACCTGCGATGTTCCGCTAGATGAAGTCGTGCGACGCCTCTCATGCTTCCTTAAGCGAACATTCCACATCGTTTCGTTTGTCCAACGTACTCACTACTACACGATAATGGAGTCAAATATAGAGTTTTTATCATGCATGCAATGTACAGGATCTTATGATTCACAGCGCATTTTCCTTTTTTTTTGTTTGTTATTCAGCGCATTGTCAACCAACGGGCAAATGCGAACTACCTTATTTTTGACGAAAAACAACGTCGATGCCATACCTTGAACCGACGTTTTTTAGCCCATGCGCCAATTTGTTTACGTAAGGAAAAAACAATCTTTTTCTTTTTTTTTCATCACATTTTGTTTGAACTCCTCTGTGTTTCACGGGCTTAATGCTCCGAACTATCGACTCACACAGTGAAGAAATTATCTCGTCAGGATACCCAGCAGCTACTTAGCCTTTGAGCTGGTTACGAAAAGCAGAATTTTACCCGTGCACACAGGATTGCCGGTCTTTGCATTTGCTCTCTTAACAATCTTAGAGTGGCCTGCCAGTCTTCTAGTTTAGGATGGGCTTCACTGATGTTGGGTCCTACTTCCTACACACATAATTTTTACCAAAAGTTACTATTAGGTCGAGAAACTGTAGCTTGTAATTATTACAGACTTCCTGAGTGAAGGTGAGACTATACCATGCTGAATGAACACCTTGACAATTTCATCAATGTCTTTATGGTGAATGTCATTATAGAAAAAATTCACAAAATCGTTGACATGACGAAAATCGGCACTGTAGCACTTACAAGTTTACGATGGGTCCCAACCAACTGGCCCAACTTACCGTCTCAGTGTGGTAACAACACCTGAAAATATTGATTCCGGAGACCCTGAGCCCTTTTGCATTATTTTGTATTGCAAGGTACGTCCATGAAGAATGCGAACGATGGACAAAGCTGCCTACGCTGGCAAGCCGCTTGCCCCGGAACTGAAACTCTAGTGCAAATCAGTTCTGCGCTATCCTTCGAGTTCATAGAAAAACATGTTCAGAAAGAGAAACTGACACCATTACAACTTCTCAGCATGTAATTCAGCGATTTTAAAAAAAATTATAAGAATTCTTTTATGGCTAAGTGCTACAAGCAGGTCGTTTTCAATTTCCTTTGATCTCTAGTGTGGCTTGCTTATTTATTGTCATATACCCGCCACGGCTGCATTTCATTGGGTGCTTTGTCAGTGATTTCTCGATTCGAGAAGGCAGTCGCACAACCTTCAGTGCGTGCATTACGCACATTAATATATATTAGCGGTGTGAAGGTGCATTGATGTGTTCCGTCACTACCGCTGGATAACCGTGGTTCCATATTGCAAGACCCACTTGGGGAAATCACCCGATGTTTCTTCTCACCAATTTCCGTACAATAGTGAGCTGTGCACAAAGTGACGAAGAATATTGCGAGAGACAGCCTCATCATCAACGACAAGTCTGCATCGGCAGTGGTATGCAGCAGACAATTGCCCGATGAAGACTATGTGCATGCGTTCCGCCTCAAAAAACTTATTCCTAACTCCGCGCTTAATCTTTTCGAGGACAATTCTTCCTACTTGATTTTAAGTGCATAGAAGCCTCGCAACACGTGTACTCGGATTTGAGTGCACGTTAAAAAAACCCAGGTGGTTGAAATTTCCTGAGCCCTCAACTACGGCGCCTTTCATAATTATATGGTAATTTAGAGATGTTTAAACCCCACATATCAATGAAGCCTCGCAAAGTTCTTGCTTCACGAGCTTCGCCTCTACGTCAAACATCAAGGAAGCAAAAAGCAGATACAAATTAAACAGATCTCGATGTTGCAACATCCCAAGACGCTTTCACTGGACAAGAAGCAGTAAGTGTTTGCACGCAAACAATGAACAGCGACGCTCATCGCACGGCTCGATACCAGACTATGATAGGACGATTGCGCTCCCAATCGTCGCAGTATCGTTCGTAATGCGAGAAGGTGCAGCAATTGCTGAAAGAAGCGAAAAAGGCGTCCCAGTATTATCGCAACAGCAAACAATATGCATGTGTTAAAAAATAGCAGCGGATGCACAGAAAGGAGAGAAAAAGGTCGTGTTTCTTTTGCATCAAATAGAATGAGATGGAAGAACGCAATCAGCGTACCCAGACGATCTTGAAAAGGGTGTGTGACATGGCACTTTCTGTCACAAACAGGCTACGATCAAGCGCGCTTTGGGGCTTGTGACACTGCCAGCAAAGTGCACTTTTCAGAGGTATATAGGTCCAAGCCCAGCATCATCAGGTATGAGCAATGCCTTAAACCATTTGTGCGTCTTCAACGATTAAGCAACTTGATTTTCAACGCGCGGTGAGTGGAGAAGCGCGCCTGAACTCGTGTGCCGGCGTTGCGCGTGCTGCACGGAGCTGCGGAGGAAGGTCAGGGTCGCAGCGCCCCACTTAAAGCTGCGGCAATAGGCATGCACTACACCCGATGCGACGGCCGTAAGAAGCCAGCACGCAGGTGCAGCCTAGCCCGAGCTTGGCGTGACAGGTCGAGTATCCAGACCACTGCTGCGGCGCCAATGGGGGTGGGGGGTGCAGTTTTTGCGTGTGCCCACGGAATCTCGCATACGCGGCACACTCGCAGTAGTTACGATTTAGCGCGTGCATCTGCGCGTGACGCGCGAAATCTTTTAATATCCATCTAATTTGTGGAACTACCAATCTTGTTTTTACATACCTGTTGCCCTTGCAAATTTTCAGTATTGTCTTGCGCGAGATGGAACCTTGCACGCTGATCAGTTTTCGCAAAAGTGATAATTGTGAGCACATTTTACTGGGACCCTACCAAATAACAACTAACCAATCGAGAAGAGCTACACTATTTCTAATACATCTAAATTGAATATAGTAACTGTGAGTATGTCGCTTAAGAAAACCTTGCTTCAGATTCAACCATTTTGTTTAGAATAAGCAACCTCAACAATTGCGGTTGCCACGGTTCATTTGACACAAAATAAGATATACTCTTTACTTTTTCCAAACATGTCTATAGTATTCATACAATACATTATCAGATGCAACCGCCACGAAATATACTTAGCAAGTGTACGATCTTATAACAGTTGACTCAAGCCTCTTTGAAATTTTAGTGACTGTTCCCCGCCGCGGTTGTCTAGTGGCTAAGGTACTCGGCTGCTGACCCGCAGGTCGCGGGTTCCAATCCCGGCTGCGGCGGCTGCATTTCCAATAGAGGCGGAACTGTTGTAGGCCCGTGTGCTCAGATTTGGGTGCACGTTAAAGAACCTCAGATGGTCGAAATTTCCGGAGCCCTCCACTACGGCGTCTCTCATAATCATATGGTGGTTTTGGGACGTTAAACCCCACGTATCAATCAATCAATCAATCAATCAATCAATCAATCAATCAATCAATCAATCAATCAATCAATCAATCAATCAATCAATCAATTAAATTTTAGTGACTGTAACTTCAATGCTGACAACTGAGCGAGCTGTTACGAAGTGAATAATAAAAAAAAACTGAGACGAAAAGAGCGATAAAAGGCTGAAAAATGCGAACACAACTGCTTGCTGTAATGCGCTTTTGAATGCTTTTGTCTCTTTCCGTCACGGCGTTCTTGTGATAACGCAACTAATTAAACAGTGAATACATTGAAAACAAAATACGTAAAAATATTTTATTTATTTTCAATTTAGGGCTGATACCGGAATTTATTAATTTTTGTTCTTCTTTACACCTTTGCCTAATAAAACGACTTGACAATTGCTTCACAGCCTCGTCAGCGATATATTTCAGGGAGAATATCCGAGTGATACAGTGCATACTAGTTGGCGACCCACTAACACAAGTTGCTACGTTCCGCAGCCAACAACCATATGTGTACGTTCACACCGCCAAAGCCGCTGGCTGGAAACGTTGTTGCATCCAGGAGCCATAAAGCAAGCTTCCCATTTTATTTTAACTCATGTTTTTTTATCCTGATTCCCGGCTTATCTCTAGTTTTCTTCAAATGCTTTTGGAGCTGATTTCCCTTCTTTTAGAGCAAAGCTTTGATTTATGTTTTTCTTTATCTGGTAAACGCTTTTGATACCTGTATGTCGCTAGCATTGTACTGGCAAATGATGTTAAAAAGAATTGACGTACAATAAATTTTACACTGCAAAATAATAAATTTATAACCAAATAGGTAAACCAACAAATTATCATGCACCAATTAATAGCTGTCAATGCTTCCTTTTTTTGACATCACTGAAAAAATTATATTTCCCTGTTAAAATTTAACAGCACATATTCATACCTGCTAGTAGTTTGTGCACGAATTAGGGAGATGCGAAAAAAATTCAGGTAGCCCTTGACTTCCATCTAGAAATTTAGACATAATTGTCGTAATAAAAGCAAACGTTTCGTAAGTGCATCTAGCATCTCGTATAATGCTTAATTTATATTGATTTGAAGTAATGCAACACCTGTGCTATTGTTATTGTTTTTACGTCCAATCTGCAATTGCAATAATGAATTTTTTATTCCAACGACTACCTCATTCAGTACAACAAGGTGTTAGAGCACTTGATGGAGCAAGTACCGATTCATCCTTTCATTCCCCTCAGCTCATGCAAGGTTGGTCCGATACAGCGCCTGAATATCCAACAAGACGGAATGTCCAACGAGACGGAATGTCCATCGGGTCACGTGACGGGCGAGACTGAATGTCTAACGAGCCTGAATGTGCGACCCAGAGTGGATGTCCAACGAGACTGAATGTCCAACGAGACTGTATGTCCAACCGAGACTGAATGTCCAACGAGCCTGAATGTCCAACCGAGACTGAATGTCCATCGAGACGAAATGTCCATCGAGACCATCGGCAGTTTCTTCCGTCAGCCCAGAGACCATGCACCTGCGGAAAAAGCGCAGGCCATAGTGTGCCAAGTACCAAGCGCCTACCCCCGCTTCGTACGTTGAAGAAACCGCGAACTTCCATGACGGAATGCGGCAGTACTAGAATGACCTCCGTCAATGGAACAGCGTACTGAGCGCAATGGCATAACACTGCGAGCATTTCGACTACCATACTAGTCCCGATGGTGCGCTGTCGAGCTGTTTGTCCTGTTTTGTACGCTTCCTGCATTCCTTGGGATTCATAAAGAGAGCGCAAACATGGTATAACTGTCAGTTCAAGCGCGCGAACAAACAGAAAGGAAGAGAGAACAAGCGCTTTTTATTAGTGTGCTTGAACTGACACTTATACCATGCATATCTAACTAACCAAACTTTCGATTCCAGAGCGAAAACAGGTACGAGAAACTTGCCTCTGGGAAACGACTATGCCACCGAGCTTTTTGCAGTGTGAACAACATGAACATAATCACAAGTGACGGACCATCGAATGTGCTTGGGCACTTCAAAGGTGACTATAAATAGAAAGGCGTCTGAAAAAAATACAAAAAACACAGGCGTTGCTTTGGTGTGTTGGTATGACTGAACTGCAGACGTGTTGAAAAATTAGAGAATATATTTCATACGGTGACTCAATATTTCGAACAAGTGATTAAAGCTTAAACACCCTTCTAATTGCCGAAACGTAACAAATTTTTTTTCATCACAATGAAGCTTGCAGAAATTTGCTTTTGCGAGTGATAAAGCGTCACATACGGCAGAAACGCTGTGTTTCTACCTCTTTCCTTTATGAAACCTGGCCCCTACAACTTTTAAGGTACCCTAAATAATGCAACTGCTGTTTAATATGTAGCAAAGGACATGACGAAATCTGATGGACTCTGTCGTTGCTACATTTAACAAAACAAAATTTGGCGATATGGTGCATGCCTATTAGAAATTTTCAGCGCACAACAATGCCCTCATAAGACATTCACAATCGCGTCCTCTCCTCTCGTTCTTGAGAATAATTTGTTTAGCGTTCGTAACTTTCCCACTAACCACATTTATTCATGGAAACAGGCAGACGGACAAAGAACTTTATTGGGTTCTGAGAAACGCTACTCCTTTAGAGCAACGTCACGGGCCGCTCCCACGTATAGGAACGGGGAGGCCTAGCCTCACTGCCACATCGTGGGCCCTCTGGACAGCCCGTAGTTGTGGTAGCAACTCAAAACTTCGTAAGGCAGAGTCCCAATCTTCTTCTTTGAGCCTACTTAGGCCCCGTAACGAGGGGCACTGCCAGAGCATATGTGCTATGTCACTAAGCTCACCACAATCAGGACGAGTAGAGTCAAAAGTCTCTGAAGAGACTATAGTCTTTTCAGAGACTTTTGACTCTACTCGTCCTCAGCATAACAAATTTTCCTCAGCATATATGCTGAGGAAAATTAGGCTTGCACAGGACCTGGTTTAGAGCATTCTAAACATAATGACCTGAGGTCTAGACAACTTGTTGTGCGGAGGAATGACCGCCTACTCAACTGGTAGTGTTTAGCCACTTCACTGGATGTAAGTAAAGCGTCCCTGAACATCTCTCTCTGCCAATTTGCGGGCCTAAGTTTTCCCAGCGCGGAGGGTTAGTGCGCGCACCCGGGAGTGAGCACTGTCATTCAGGTTTACTGGAGAGTCCAGTTGGGGTTCGAGATGGGCAAGAAACCGGGTAATGGTATGTGGGTATGTGGAGAAAGTGTCCTATTTTGAAGTAGTTTAAATACTTCAGTACAGACGGAACCAGGGGCGAAAGCCTTGACCACTGACCTTGAGTCGGTGATGATTTGCGATATACTGTCATCCAAAAGGGCAAGGGCTACAGCCAACTGTTCGGCTCTTGAAGAAGTAGAGTCCCCAACTAACGCAGCATTGATAATAGAACCCATATGATTGACGGAAATAACAGAAACTTAGCTAAGCGACCGCACTGAGCGGCATCAACCAAACACACTGAATGAGGATCGTTCCTGGTGTTCTTCAGAAGTGTGATGGCCTTAGCCGGGCGCCTTCCTACATTGTGCTGACGAAAGACGTTTAACGGAAATGAAGAGACCTGGATGGCAGTATGCTGTTCATCCGGTAGTTGAAGACGGTGATCCTCTACGAGCACCGGAGTGAGGCCTAGGACGGACAGAATGAATCTTCCTACCAGCCGGCGTAGACGACAGGCGCATCAGCTGTGCAGTCTCTTGGGCTTTAATGATCTCATCTAGGGTGTTATGAACTCTTATGTGCATAAGCCGTTCAGTGCTTATTCGCACGGGGATGCCCAACACCCTCTTTACGCTTTTTCTCATCAGATTTTCTAGCTAATTCATGGAAAAGATGAATCGGCTAGAAAGCGAACTAACTCACCCTTTTTCTATACTATTAGGAGTACTGTTGTTTCAGTCACACCATCGTACAAATATCTCGGCGTTTACCTTTCATGAGATTTATCTTGGACTACGCACATAGCACCTGTCCCTTCGAAAGCCTCCCAGTCCCTCGGCTATCTTCGTAGAAACCTCGCAACGCTCATTCTAACGTACGTGCGTTATCATATCTAACTTTTGTTCGCCAACAACTGCAGTATGCATCATTGTTATGTCACCATTACAATATTACCTTGTGCATTTGTTGAAAGCCGTCCAGAACAGAACAGCGAAATTCACTGCTGGTAACTATGACTATCGTTCAAGCATCACCCTAATGGAACAAGACTTTGCATTTATGCAACTGGATCAACCCCGCGTCAATTCCATTTTATGTTTATTTCGTAGGTACATAACAAGTGATGAATCCCGCTGTTTTCCCCTTCATCTTCCTCTGAGCATCCTCCTCTGCGTTGTGACTGCTTCGCAACGCTCGTTGCGACGCAGTCACAACGCAGGTTGTTTCATACGCGTTCATTGTCAAACACAGGGATTTACTTTATCACCACTACCTCGAGCCATAGCACATTGAAACGGCCTTCCAGAATGCACTGTTTTCATCTCTAATCGTAAAACATTTTGTGATAACCTGACTTCGTTGAACTTTACTATTATATAACTTTGTTGCGCCTTGCTGTTTATTATTTGTTTTTTGTTTGTTTCTTTGTTCTTTTTTACTTTTTGTCTTTATTTTTGCAGTGAATTTACTGATGCTCCTCTTACTCAATGCCTTTTAATGGGCATGTAAGACATTTTGAATAAATAATTAAACACTATTGGTGTTAATTATATCCGAACGTGAACTCGACTTGTCTGACCCTGTTTCGGCCTTCATTTTGCATTCAGGTCATTGAAAGCGCCATATTCGAGCACCAGCACCTGTGGATGCAACGTTCATGCTCACAGATGTTGTCGTCACACATGCCCAGCTGCATTCCTTGCTAGTCGCGTAGGCAATGTTTCACGCGAACCTCACTTTTGTAAGAGTGACATGTGCTGGCCCATATTGTGGACTACAATAGAGGTGCCACGTGTTGTGGACTACAATACAATGATAGTCCGGCCCCATTTTCGTTCGTGATACTGGGGAACGTCGTGTTCCGAACGAGACCGATTGTCCAACGAGACGAAATGTCCAATGAGTCACGTGATGGGCGAGACTGTCTAATGACCCTCAATGTTCAACTAGCCTGAATGTCCAACCGAGACGGAATGTCCAACCGAGACGGAATGTCCATCGAGACGGAATGTCCCACGAGGCAGAATGCCCACTGAGACGGAATGTCTACTATTGGACATTCCGTCTGGATGGACATTCCGTCTCGTTGGACATTCAGGCCGCAAGCGGGTTGTGCCGAAGGCTTGCTGCTGCTTATACAGTGTTATGACCGTCATCATTTTTGAAGTCTTTCGGCCTTTGTGAACGGGACGAAAATATTTTGACGCATTCCACGCAAGGATAGGCCATCAGGATGGGTTGGTTTTCTGACAGCAAAACATAAACAAAGGGTCCAGGACCGGTTCGCGCAAAGATAACGCACGAGCCAAGAAAGGTCATTGTGAGCTCGACTTCATGCTAGGCTTTCGAGGCAAACAAGGAAGCAGCTAGGCCATTTTTGAGGTCACCGAGGGTCTGGAAACATCAAAACCAGCGTGGTATTTGCATTTTGGGCTGAAAACTAAAACCGAACTGGTTGTGGCTGCACCTTGCGAGGGGAAGTGGAGCTCCGGAAATTCGCAGCTAAGCCACAGCTTCAGCCTAACAAAGGGGGATTGAATGTGTGGAAATGAAAAAGGCACTATCTGCTGCAGACCTGGCGGGAGCCGGCCTCAGAACCTCAACGACGAGGGATTAGTCGAGCACTCCTCCTTTCTCCTTTCTTCATAAGATCAGCTGAACGGAGTGGCTTGTTTGACAATAAGCTGGACGACCACTACATTGTCCTACCCGAACGCAGTCAGGCAAGTTCGGCACGTGTACCGGGAGCCGGGTTTTCGAACCTCACCCAACTGCCAGAAGAGTTCTTGGAAACCACGGTCATCTAAGATCATCGGACGTGCGGAAAATCTTGGTGACGTGTGCGAAATGTTGGTGCTGTGCGTTTGTGAGCATACTTGAGCATCGTGTAGACTGTGCCATCTCCACGTGCATTGTGTGGTGTCTTTTTCTGCCTTCGTGGGTGGAGCACCTAGACCATCGAGCGCCGTATTGGCTGAAGCTGCGGACAATGCACCCAGGGATGGCAGCGCGGCGCTCTATAAGCGGAATACTTCTTGTATATTTGAAGTTCTACAGTTCAACAGTTGTCCTGTACAGTTCTTGACTGCTCGTGGGCACTTGATCACCTCCTTTCAAATTTTCAATTACTAAGCATGTAAATAAATTATTGTCGTTCTTACGAGCGCCTTATCTGACTTGTTTGACGATGGGTCTTAGGACGGGGGCCCGCTACCAAACTGAGACCCGCGGGACCCGGAGTTGCAACAAAAGGTAAAAATTTCCCTCGATCATCATAATTTGCTTACAGGTCGAGATGTGCTTGAAGAATCCACTCGACATTAATATATTGTGGTTGAACTTAGCACAGTAGAATCTAATGTAAGTAATGCAATATGGAGCAAATGAGGGCAGAAATACAGTTATACTGACTCATCCCTTGACTTTCAATGCCTCACTCTATCTGTATTGCTTTGAACTGTTTTTTTAAAACATTTTTAACTGGCAGATATGTATTACTATCAGGTTGCTGCAACTTCTCATGAAGGCCTCCAAGCAAGCCTCTCCACACCTGAATTGCCTGCGCACGTTTCCGCAACTACTCATGAAGGCCTCCAAGCTGGCCTTTCCACACCTGAATCACCTGACTTAGCTGCAGGCCTCCATGGGCAGTCCACACTCCATGAGGTACACTTACCTTTTCTACTCTCGTTTTTTTATCTGGCTCATTAGCGCACTACTTTGAATACCTAGCTGAAGAGCAGATCACTGAATAGCATAGAGTTCCTTCCTTTTAGGAAGTCATGAATATATTGCCTGAAAGCGCCTATCCAATCAGTTCACCTGACCTAGATGCCTCCGACCTAAGTGCTAATGTAAATTGCATCGTATCAGCACTTGTACAGATGAAAATTTACCTCTGTTCTACTCATCCAGCATGCTTGTAATTCATTATAAGAAAACTAGTGTTGCGGTTGTTGTAAAAGTAAAAATGCCTAACACATACTTTTTTCTAAAAGTCGCCTCTTTATATTGGTGAGGAGAGTGTAGTGCAGGGAATCATCAATTGCAACACCAGGTTCATCCGGCTATGCTACCGGTATTCAGTGGGAGCCGGCCCATGAGCAGTTAAACACACTTTCATGTGATAAAAATGTTGAAATTTTTAGCAAGTCATATCTTCTCTACCTTAGCCTGTACTAATAGGTGGTGTGTTCATCCTAAATTCATTATGTCTTTCACGATTATCAGAGTTTGTAACTTAATATGGTAATTTATTGTTTACAAAATACTTCTCTGCAAACTTAATTTCAAGATACTAACCTGAGGGATGCATGCGTGTGGTTTGGTTTATGACTAGAGCTTTGCATTTATTGGGCAAATGGAAGTAATGCTGCTATTTATACTGTGATTTGTTAGCTTTGAGCATTCTTTAAATTGTAACAGCATGTAGAATTAGAATATGTGCACACAACTACCTTGTTGAGTCCTAGACACTTGTGAGTTAGTCAAAGTGTGCAGGAGTTCCCCTTAAGACTAGCTATGCAAGCCCCTGTGTATTTAAGCTTTGTAAGAATCACAAATAAGTGTGTTTAATATGATCTTATGATTTCCTTTCACAGAAATTTCAAAGACAGAAGACATGCTAGCATCATTTGAAATACAAAAAAGAAAGCAGGCAAAGGTAAAGAAGATTAACAAATGCAAGCTATCAGACTAAAGTAATGCGCCTGTATACACCAAGAGTAGCACAACCAGTCCTAATATTTATTTCAGTAAAATAATAAAATCATACAAGGAATGGTGTTAAAGTCATAGTTTAATCAAAGCAATCAATGAAAACAATACATGCTATGTTTATCAGCATGACTTGCAAAATCATTAATGACTGCAATGTTAAATGACGAATGAGCTGTGCTCCAAGTTATAGAAAATGGTTTGTTAATATCAATGGGGACATTTAGAGCTGACTAAGATATGATAGTATGAGGTTGTCCTAAATTTGAAAGTTTTAAGTACCATCAGTGCGAGTGTCAACAGAAAAAACAGGAATAAGGAAAATAATGGCTCAATTTTCAGATTACTTTGCTTAGTCATATTGTTATTAGAAGTGGTTCAGCCTTTTACAAGTGACACACCTTACCACCAGAAAAGTTAGTGTTTTGTTCTATGTGGTTTTGCGTTAGAGATCGACATCCTTGAGAAGGCTTTTTGTGAGCTCCTACAGCAAGACTTGCCTCAGAGCAGCAGAAATGCAGCATAAATCAAGGAAAGCAATAAAAAAATCTTCAGCAGTCCAAGAGGCACCTTAAAAACAAAATGTCGAATTGAAATCAGTTTTGAAAACACTAACCAACGAAAAGATTTTGCTGAGTGAGCAGGTTTCAGCGCTTGACACCCTGGGTGCAGCAAATCAGCATCTCTTGAAACGACAGATAGCAAAACAGACAGGACAACACCTGCGAAAGTATTGAACTTTTGCTCTTACTTTAAACTTACCTCTCCTCGAGCATATCAATATGTAGGGCAAGTCTTTGACACATGCCTGCCACATCCTCGAACATTAGGAAAACGGTGTGAAGATGTTGAAAAAAAGTGGCATTCTCCAAAGAGGCTGTGACTGCATTATAATTGAAAAGCTTAGAAACAAGCAATTGAGAATATCAAGCTGTGTGCGGCCTTATAGTTGACGACATGTCAATTATACAGCAGGTACAGTGGCAAAGTGCTCACTTTCAAGGCTACCTAGCCGTGGGCACAGGAATGAAAGGTGACTACTTGCTAGAGGCAAAAGCCACCTTCGTGTTAATGGTCGTCTCCATCGCCATCGGAAAGTACTTCTTGGCTACTTCCTTGTTGAAAGGCTAATAGGTGGGCAGCGAGCGAACTTAGTTAGGCAGAGCCTGCTCACAGCTCATTAGCCAGGCGCTATGATTGTTTCACTGACATATGATGGTGCGACAGCTAGCATTGCAATGTTTCAAGAATCAGGTTGCCATTGCGCATATATTCAGAACCTTCAAATAACATTCAAGCACCCAGCTACTAATGAACCGATAGCAGCATTTATTGATCCCTGCCACATGTTAAAGCTGGCGAGAAGTGCCTTTGAACACCACAATTATTTTATTAATCAAGATGGAAAAGTTTATCATGGGCACACATAGAAGCACTTCATGACTTGCAAGATAAAGAGGAGTGCATCTGGCAAATAAGATGAGAAGGGCTGACATCAAGTGGCAAAAACAACTAATGAAGGTTTGCCTGGCAGCCGTCGTGATGAGCCTGTCTGTGGCAACAGATATTGGTGAATTTAGGGTGATGTGCTTGAGAGGATTTACAAATTCGGAGCACACTGAGGAATTTGTAGTAACTATTAATAACCTCTTCCACTTACTTACTTCCCGTAGCATGCATCAGGGAGGGTGAAAAAAAAACAGTTAATGAACAGAATGTAAATAATATCAAAGAATTGTTGGACAGCACTATTCCATACCTGTCCCTCTTGAAAGATCCTGCAAATAGAAAACATTTAATAGAAACAGGAGGGAAACTTGCTTTTTGGGGTTCAAAATATGGTGAAGAATCTTTAGCCACGTATTATTTTCTCATTTGTAAAAAGAAGATACTAAAATACATTCCTGGGCATAAAATTTGCCAGGTTCATTTGAAATTATTTTTGGCCTAATTAGAGCACATAGAGGGCACTACGACAACCCTATACTCCAACAATTTCAAGCAGCATTTAAAAAGTGATAGTCGAAAATTAACTGCTTGATGTTGTTTCTGGAAACTGTCAAGCACTAGACCACAATTGTATATTGTCGTGTAGCTCAACCAAGAGGCATTCAGCAACAAACTGCTGAACGCCACTGTTCAGAGAAGACAGCTCTTGTCTGAAGAGTCTATTGAGCAGAGCCATGTATTCAGTGAACATGATTACTGTGCATCACTCAAACACATCAGGGATTTCGGTAGTCATGCTGTTACCTACAATGCTGGCTATGAGGCACACAAGCTGGGCTCAAAAGTTGATATGTGCTCATTATGCCTAAGCATTGTTCAGCACATCCGGAGCAGCAGACACTGCATTCATTCAAAGAAAAAGCAGGGCGCGCGGGTGCTTCACTTTTTATCTAAAAGTGTGCTCGAACCTTTGCAAGAAATCATAATCCTTCTGATGGGCTGTGCACATGAAGAAATTAGCATCAAGATCACTCTTCCAGAACCTTGTACTGCAAGTGCTTGAACCTCTACAGCATAAAAAACTGTTTGCAGAACTGCCCTCACACATGTTTGATAATTCTCCTCCAGAGACTCACTAGGTCTATCTTTTAAGAAGTTTCGCATAGTATTACCTGAATGTGCCGCCATATCATGTTGGTAGGCAGGCAACGCAAAGTTCTCATAGCAGTCAGGTGCGCCAAATGTACACAAAATTGACCCAGTTTAAAGGGCAGTAGCACTTAATTTGAACATTTAATTTGCTCTCAGGCTTTTGTTGTCCGGAATAATGCTTCTTATGTGTGATGCTGGAAGTTATTGCCCTAATGCAGCTGAGTATACTTAGATGTTCTGTGCTTGCCTTTTGTTTATCTGCTGTTTTGATGACGCAGTTCGCAAAGTTCTGTTTGAAATGTCTTCTCTTACTCATCTATGTGATTTTTACAAGCCAATTTTTACTCACCCACTCTGTTTTGCTGCATTTCGTGCTTGCCTCTTATATCAGTGCTCAGTAAATCAATGAATAAGTTTATAATTGGATAAAATGACTACCGCATCCCACAATTAATTGGGTGAAATGCACAAAAACTGTGTTTTTAGTACGCTTTATGTTCATTACGCATAAATGATTATGTGCCCATTATAGCTTCTCTCAGCATTAAGCCCACACATAACTCTAACACTTGTGTGTACTTCTAATTGTATTGGTATTCATGTTGCACACACCCTTCTTACTATCACAGGTTGGTGAACTCGCTCATAAGTCTACTCCCTCAGAGTCAGATCGAGCTGTGAGTCTGAGTAAGTCAGCGCGAGTAATATACTTGTGAGTCTGAGTTCAAGTGATTCCGGTTAAACATCTTCATGAGCCTGAGTCTGAGTGCGTCTAAAACGAAAGATATATTTATTAAATGAGTTTCACTATTTTTACCAAGCTATCTACTAATCTTCGACATTATTATTAGCATCACCTGAATCGCTTATACTCATGTCTACTTAAACGTATTCCGCAGGAGTGTCGTTCATGCCCCATTGCACTTTTTATTGATCAGAGGCGCGAATCACAGATTGGCATGCCTTCACAAATACCCACCTCCCCAACTCTTCTAGGGAAGATCTTGATAACAATATCTTACGTTCCCATTCTTTAAAGAAAAATTACCGTACTAGTTTGCGAGAACTCACATATTGTATTCGAAGCTACATATCAAAACGTGCCAGGAAGAGCACCAATTATGTGAGATATTGATTTTAAAGAGCAGCGACAGCATGGTTGAAAAAGCTTATTCTAGGCTAAAGAACTCTTGAGACAACTCACTCGAACTCAGATCAGGCTGTGAAAGTGAATGCGAGTGAGTCCGCTTGAATAAAATGGACACGGAGTGGACACGGGAATGGAGTGGACACGGGAACAGCATCACATCAAGTTTTCCTAATCTACTGTTCAACATGCAGGAATTACCACTACTCCTGCTGTCATGGTGAGCGGTTGCCTTTGCCAGCCCGATAACCGCCCCTGCTGCGCCGATGGTGCCGATAGTGCTTTCGTCCGGCATCGACTCCAGGCATGTGCACTTGCCGGCAAAGCTTTCATCGGCTGTGGAGTACGGACTGCCAACCGCATCAACCATGACATCATGCCCAGAAAAATGTGGTGACAGCGCCCAGGCGCGTCAAGTGTCCGCGTTATCTGGCGCTGTCGCCCGCAATTGTAAAGTGTCGTTTGTACGTGACGTCATTGGTCACATGAGTGTCTGCTATATATGTATGCTGGTTGCATGGAATAAAGATGGACGTTATCTCGCGCGCATCGGAAGCGGCTCAATCCCTTTCCCAGCTCCTGCGGCCGGCCCGGACGCGCATGGCCTTTCGCTAGGGCGCAACACGACAAAAAGAACTTAAGCTGCTGCTTTCACCGAGCTTCCTTCAGTGGACACGGGAACAGCATCACATCATGTTTTCCTAATTAATCTGCTGTTCAACATGCAGGAATTACCATTACTCCTGCTGTCATGGTCCGCGGTTGCCTTTGCCAGCCCGATAACCGCCCCTGCTACGCTGATGGTGCCGATAGTGCTTTCGTCCGGCATCGACTCCGGGCGTGTGCACTTGCCGGCAAAGCTTTCTTCGGCTCTGGAGTACGGACTGCCAACCGCATCGACCCTGACATCACGCCCAGAAAAGAACTTAAGCTGCTGCTTTCACCGAGCTTCCTTCAGTGCACACGGGAACCGCATCACATCAAGTTTTGCTAATCTACTGTTAAACATGCAGGTGTGTAAACCATTACCGCTATTTGCTAGGAAATCAGATGACGCCTTTCTGCTAGTGTTCCCGTGTCCACAAATGTTATGTGAAATTGTATTAGACTGTTTTTCAGTGGCAATGCTTTTATTACGCTCTCGTGACATTGAAGCAAATCCGGGACCAACTACGCGCTCAGAAAGTCTATTAGATATTGAATATCTGCCTAAAAACCCAGCTGAGCAAATGTCTATTCTCTCTAAATTGATCAAGGATATTCATACAAGATCATTACAAAGTGCAAAGGGTCAGAACGAATTAGCAGCTGATATGAAGTCAATTAAATGTGGCCAGAAGAACATAGAGGCAAAGATTATCGCCGTACAAAAGCGCCTCGACGACCTCGAGCAAAAATTGGAAGTCCCCGAAAAAGTTAATGAAGAGCTATCTGTAGTGCATGCTTCGGTCAACAACCTCGAAGCACGCAATTTTTCACTCCAGACACGACTTGATGACTTGGAAGATCACGCACGGCGAAACAATCTTTTCTTCTATGGTTTTCCCGATTGCAAAGAAACATGGCAGGAGACAGAAGCCCAACTAACCTCTGAAATAAAGTCAGTTTTAAGTACCTTCACAGGCAGCACGATTGAGAGGGCACACAGGCTAGGTTCCTTTTCTCCTACAAAGTGCCGCCCGATAATTGTCAAGCTTACCAACTTCAAATCTAAAGAGCAACTTTTTTCGCTCCGAGGCCAATTAAAACAAAGAAACATCGGTGTATCGGAAGATTTTTCAGCAACCACCCGCCTCACCCGCAAAAAGCTAACTGAATTTTGTAACAATCAGCCTAAAGCTGCATCCTTTAAACTTCGCTACAACAAGATGCTAGGTAACGGCAAGTGTTATATCTACAATACTAACCTTGGCATCGTCGAAGAATCGCAATCACAAGCTTCTTATGCAGGCCATGCTCGACATCAACCTACAAACAGTTCACAATAGGGAAGCAAGAGGGGAGATGGTCTATTACCTGCTTCTAAAGCGAAGCTAT
The DNA here is from genome assembly GCF_043290135.1 of Rhipicephalus microplus. Lineage (NCBI taxonomy): Eukaryota > Metazoa > Arthropoda > Arachnida > Ixodida > Ixodidae > Rhipicephalus > Rhipicephalus microplus. The sequence goes on from NC_134710.1 coordinate 442,599,922, forward strand.
GCTTCCTTTATTCAAACACAAGAAGCATTGCTAACAAGTCTGACTCCTTATCATCCGCGATAGATTCGTGCGGCGCTCATGTGATTGCACTTACTGAAATGTGGCTTTCTCCAAATACGCATGAGAATGAATTGTTTGATAATGCGCAAGACTTTACTATTTATCGCTGTGATCACACACTGCACCGAGGGGGAGGCGTACTCTTAGCTATATCAAAATGCCTTCCATCATCATGTATAGAGATTAATCACGACAATGAAATAGTATGAGTTCTGCTAACAATTCATCACTTAAAAATCATCCTAGGGGTATGCTATCGGTCGCCTTCATCTTCGGAAACGTTCATAAGTGAACTCCACGATTCCATAAACATGGTTGCTTCGCGCTTTCCTTTCACGCCTCTGTTTCTACTAGGCGATTTTAACCTGCCCAACTTAAATTGGAACACTAATCCACCGAGCTTATCACCTTTTTCAGCACAAGCCAAGGATTTCCTAGATATGTGTTCTGTTTTTGACCTGTGTCAACTGGTGACCCAACCTACAAGAATAACCAGTACCACTTCAAGTACCCTTGACCTTATCTTGACCAACTCGCCTGATCTAGCCTCTGAAATCACTTATAAGCCTGGTATCAGTGATAATTCTATGCTTGCTTTTCACCTTAAAATGCCACCCCCAAAACAAACCAAAGTGAAAAAACTCATAGTCGATTACAGTAATGGAAATTTCGATGCCAATAATGACGAACTATCGAACTTCGTTGCTTCCTTTTTTATTCAGTTCAGTGATCGCTCTGTCCAATCGAACTGGGATATTTTTGCTGCAAAAGTAGACGAACTTACTAAAAAATACATTCCTAACCGAACCATCATTTCTAATCACCAGGCACCAAAGTACAACCCCTACATAGAACGCCTATCTAACCGTAAAAAACGACTTTACAGATCAGCAAAACTAGCGCCTTCTGAAGACCGTTGGGCGATTTACAAAGCAGCGCACAACGCTTACGTTACCGCCTTAAAATCCTCTAAATTACATTTCTATTCTCGAATTCTCCCAGATATGCTTGCAAATAATGTAGGTAAATTTTGGTGCTCAATTAACCCTTTACCAGATAACACCATAGTTCTAGTAGATGATTTTGAGAATCCAGTTCCTACTAACATGTGCGTTAACCTTCTTAGTGACACTTTTAAAAACAACTTTTCTCGAGTAGTTAACGTCATCCAACCCCATGTGCAAAACTTCAATTATATTGCCATGCCACCAATTTCCATTGAACACTCCGGTATCGCTAAACTCATAGATCACTTGCCCATTCACTCATCCCCTGGCCATGACAATATTGGTACCAAGTTTCTGAAAAGCACCGTTACTTACAGTTCAGTGATACTAACAAAAATCTTTCAACAGTACTTAGATACATCAACCATTCCTGCACAATGAAAAATCGGGAGTGTGGTCCCAATCTTTAAGCCAGGCAATAAACACTCTCCGAAAAATTATCGCCCTATTTAGTTAACAAGTACTTCCTGCAAATTATTAGAACCTGTCATTTTCACCAACCTTATGAACTTACTTGAATCGAACTCTTTTTTTTACACCAGCACAACATGGTTTTCGCAAACATTTTTCATGCGAAACACAGCTCATATATTTCACTCACAAACTGCATCACAATTTAGACCGTTCATCATGTGCTGATTGCATTTTTTCAGACTTCAGTAAGGCTTTCGATAAAGTCTGTCACCAACTACTACTGTTCAAACTGAGCCTACTAATTATTGACAATAGTTTACTCAAGTGGATTGAGTGTTTTCTGTTTAACCGTGTTCAATATGTTACTGCTAACAATCACAATTCGTCATCTGCTGCGGTCCACTCAGGTGTACCGCAAGGGTCAGTTCTTGATCCACTTTTGTTTCTAATTTATAATAATGACCTCACGTCTTCACTTTCTTCCAACATTCATCTTTTTGCAGATGACTGCGTCATTTTTTGTGAAATAATTAGTAATAATGACAGTTTAAGCCTCCAATCTGATCTTAACAAAGTAACAGCTTGGTGCAGCACATGGCGAATAGACTTAAACATCGCTAAATGTAAGGTAATGCGCGTAACTAGATCGGCTAACACCCCACCTAAATACTACTTAAGCGACTTCCCGCTTGATCCAGTCTCCTCGTATGAATACCTGGGCATTCTTATCACATCTAACTTATCTTGGGCACCCCACATCGCATATAATACTATTAATGCTAATCGCATGTTAGTCTACATACGTCGTAACTTTTCAAAAGCACCTTCTGCACTAAAACTTCTGTTGTACAAAACATTAATACGTTCCAAACTTGAATATGCATCATCAGTGTGGGATCCTTACCACGATAACCTGGTTACTTCACTTGAGCGCGTGCAGAATAACTCCGCCCGTTCCATACTTTCTAACTACAATCGCATCGCCAGTATCAGTTCAATGAAATCCAGCCTAGGCCTTCCATCCCTTCCATCCCGTCGGAAAATACCTCGTTTGAGTACATTTCACAAATATTCCATCATCCCACCCTACATAACGAATTAATCCTCAATCCTCAGTACATATCCCCTCGCATCGACCATCGTCATAAGGTTGGAATGGCATCCTGCAACTCCCAGTGTTTTTCTCGATCATTTATACCTCGTACATCAGTAGATTGGAACCACCTTCCCGAAGACATCGTCACTATTACTAATAACAATACTTTCCGTCAAACCTTACTCAGTATTGTATAAGATAAACGTTACTCAAAATTGTATTATGTTCACCGTCATTGCACAGCTACTATTGTATAATCAGGAGTTCTTCTTTACATTTTTATTTTTGTTTGTTGCATTGTTTATTCTCATGCTGTATTTTCTCTGCTGTACATTTTGTTGTATAATACCAATTTTCTATGCTGTATATTCACATGCTGTATTTTTTTTTCTTGTAAGCTTTATTTCCACTCTTCTCTATAATGCCATATGGCCCTGAGGGTAAATAAAATGAAATGAAATGAAAAATCTAGTCAAGTGTGAGACCAAGTGAGCCATAAGCGCAAAATGTATTTAATAAGTCCATTTGAATGGGCTGCACAAATAGTATGCTGACCTATGCTTCTTGCACATGTATTGTTTAGTCACTAATTTATTTATTTATTTATTTATTATTTATTTAATTAGTACCCACAGCGCCCATACAGGCATTATAGTGGGGGGGGGGTACAGAAAAGAACATGAAAATTGCAGGTTCACATAAGTTCACATAATTGCATTCACATAAGTAAAAAAGAGAAAAGAAGTAGATTTCCAAAATACAAAAACATACACAGTTGCACCGAGCACAGATGCGTCAGAAAAGTCATATGTATTAGAGAGAAAAAAAAATTGCATTTGCTTTTTAATAGTACACATAAACGCAACCGATTTTTCAGGTTGCTTTAGTCACAAATATTTGTGGTGAACTGTTTCTGCGCGTCATTGAATTGTACATATACTCCTTTTTGTGTACTTCACAATTTTACTTTACACTTGCTCTGGTCGTAAGTGCCAATAAAATGTGTTTTACTCGTTCCACCTGAGTTCTCAAATCATTAAGTCAATGTCGGTCCAACGGCTTCGAATAACGCGCTCGATGCTCTAACCACTGAGCTATCACAGCGGCCTAGTTCCAACGGCTTTGTCTGCTTCTGAATGCGCAAGCACGCGCATCTAATGAAGTGCACCTGGCGACTTTGTGCAGGTACGTGTAGACATTTTAACGAGTTTTGCCTTAATGCAGACAATATTGCGAAGAGCGAGCATCTTAAGCGAAGCAGAACAGAAAATTTTGTGTGCTGAAGCATGTTGTAACTGTAAAGGAACATGAAAACCAAGATTAGATAGCAGTCCAAATAAGGACCTGCGGACCACAAATGCATCGTCCGTTGTCATAAGGAGCACCACCGTATAACTATCTCTAACCTGCAAGGCATTCATTGAACAAATTCTTGAGCACAGTCATTATCTTCTATGATGGCTTTTCAGCATAATTTCGATGGAGAATGCATATCTTGAGTACGTATACGTGTGCTCGTTCTGCGCTTTCTATTTTAGACACCTGGTTACAACTAAAGTCCCTCAATAAATTTAAAAGTGTCGAAAAGCTTTTACAAGCCGACGGCGCCCGCGATAGGCTGATCTGTGAGACGTGGTCTTGCTCCGCCATGAAGGTTCCCGAACTCCGGGAGGAGAGCGCTCGCTTCGCCTGTTCCGCTGTGCACGTTGTGCGGTTATTTCTTTCTTGAAGGTCCGATATGCCTTGTTGCTGTGCATTTGGGTGCCGAAACCGGACGGAAGACGGCAAGAAGTTATTTTCCATACCGCGGGGCAAACCGAACCTAACCCGAAGAAAAGTGTGGTTGCACAGAATTGGAAGGAGAGAATTCAAACCGTCGAACACTGCACGACTATGCGAGGTAAGTAACGCGACACAAAGGCGCCAGAAAAAGCATACGCGTGCATGTGCTGAGCTGCAATAGCATTTCATTCGTGCGCGCTGGTTTTGATGGCCCACATTTTTCGAGACTATTAATTTTAGTGCTTTATGAAGCCGGTGACGTAGGGCATGCAATACGAGCCTAGCATGCAAGTAAATAAAGCGAGGGAAGCGCACTAACTCGCTGACAGATCCGAATTGTGTTGCACGCGGTGTAAATTTGTCCGCCGTCATGGTATGGCAGTTACTGCGGTGACGGTGCTCGGCTGCTGACCGGAAAGACGCGCTTCGATCCCGTCCTTGGTGGTCGCATTTTCGATGGAGTTGAAATGCTAGAGGCTCGTGTATGGCGCGTATTCAGTGCACGTAATAGAGTCTCAGGTAGTCACGAAATTACCGGAGCAGTCCACTACGGCATATCTCTTATTCATATCGTGGTTTTGGCACGTGAAACCCCAGCAATTATTATTATTGTTACAGTGACAAAAACTCACAAATTTCAGCAGTGAGTTCTACTGTTAGGCATCTCTATCTCTGCGCGTGCTGTTAACTTCACTTTAAAACATGTTCACAAAGTCGTTTCCAACTCTGCTACAGGATCATTTCACAGAAGACCAGTTTGAACCGATTATTTTGAAGAATACCGGTGAAAAGAAGCTAAGGTGATTTGCAACGCCAAGCATCTTTTTGCATCGACCAGTTGCAAAGCCACGCAAGCCACTCCCTAAAAGAACAAGAGTGGACAGTAATGGTATGTCCATGGTGTACATTAGGACGAATGATCTTGAATGCTATCCACAGCGTTCAAGTGAAATTTGATTGTTGCAATGAAAACAATCCTTGAGTTATCATTTGTCATTATGTTTATGTATCCTATCCAGATGACCCCAAAATCAAGCAAAACACACGAATCGATGTCAAACCCTAGCCAGTGGACACTGAGAATGGTACATTTCTCCCATCCGTGAGCTCCTACCCTTCCATCAGCTGGTAAATTGTGTGCTTGTGCTCTTCATCTCTTCACATACAGACGAGGTATGCCGTGCAGACAGAACAGAAATATTTTATATTTTGTAATTTACAATCTTTTTTATGTTGCAAAATATGATTCCAACTTACCCTCACGTATCATAAAGCTATGTCTACAGCTGATCCAAGCAAACAGGCAGATATTTTGTGTGGCCGCATGCGAGATACCAATGCCTCTCTACATTGCTGGTTGTCAACATGCTTTGTGCTCCACGCAGATGTTCCTGATATGCAACTAGACCCACAGATCTCTGCTCCATTTCAGCCAGAAAGAACACACGTTGGTGAGTTAAACAGTTTTGTTCATTTTTTTTGTGTGCCATCATTCAATGCCTATTGCGCATAGCGACATACTTACAGAAGCTGACACAACCTTTCTTTCAATGCAAGTTTTCATGCTACTAGGAGGTTGATTAGATTTGTGGGGTTTAACGTCCCAAAACCACCAATGATTATGAGAGACGCCGTGGTGGAGGGCTCCGGAAATTTTGACCACCTGGAGTTCTCTAACGTGCACCCAAATCTGAGTACATGGGCCTACAACATTCCGCCTCCATCGGAAATGCAGCCGCCACAGCCGGGATTTGAACCCGCGACCTACTAGGAGGTTGTGGCCCTTTGTTTCGTAAATAGCAATGCATTATACCCGTAACAGCACCGATTTGTGTTCAACTGGGGCAGAGTGAGAGAAATTAACTGCATTTAAGACCGGGCGGCCAGGTTCGTGTTGGGACGGTACAAGAGAGGGGAGAGCTGCACTCAGATGAAAAATGAGCTTGGGTGGTAACTCCTTTCCTCGCGTCCGCAAAAGCTGCGACTGAAGATCTTTTTTCAGATATATAATAATAAAACAGGAATTAATAAAGAAAAATACTTTAAGGAACCTCAATACCGTTCATCTAGAACTGACCATGTTTTTAAAGTAAGAGAATTACGCACCCGGACAAACCTGTTCGCGAATTCATTTTTGTTAGAACCATTAAAGAGTGGAATGATTGTCTGGCATGCAAGTGTGCTGTATGAACGAAGAATTGTTTATGTCGTTTCTGTAACCCCCTGTCTGCGAATTCATTTTTTGTTAGAACTGTGAAAGAGTAAAATTAATTGTCTGCCATGCAAGTGTGCTATAAGAATGAAGAATTGTTTATGTCGTTTCTGTAATCTCCCGGCTGTAACGCCTTTGGGCAATGCGGGGTAACCTTTGAATAAAGAATAAGCAACAAGGGAAAAGAAACATGCGGGATTGTTGGATATTCTTGCGCTTATCTGATGTTTTTTTTTGTTGAGCTTCCCTGCTCTCATGCAGTTCATTTGCTGTCAGCAATGTCTTGTTAACAATGCTATTTTAAACTAGTGGACATATCGCACTGATTCAGAATACACATACAGAGAACAGCAAACAGGCTGTTCTGTGCATGCGCTTTCTGTATCAGCGTGACATCTTCAATATGAAGCCCCACCTAGCCCCCGCTCTTGCCTGTTTAGAATTGACCACTGCTTTAGACCTAATTTCGGTGCACTATTGCAGGCCACTTGATACAAGCAGCTCTACAGAAGAGGGTGGCCTAGCTTGAAACTGAACTTCAGGCTACGCGACAGAAGCTTCAACTTGCACAGAGGCAGCGTTTGCAGGCACTAACTTTAAATAGGCGCCTTGTCGCAGGACCAAACAAATACTTGAATGAAGACCAAGTTAAATGTCTGAAGATGGCAACGATGCAGGGGACTCGATGGACTAAAAAGACTGTTATTAAGGCATATGAAATGAGAATTTTCTCTGGAGCACATGGCTATGACTCAGTCAGGGAGCTTGGACAACCTCTGCCAACAGAACGCACCCTACATCGTCACTTGGAAGGGTACAAGTGCACACCAGGTTTGCTGGAAGGCATTATGGCGCTTCTCGCAATAAAGGTAAGTGCACAGACAGGTGCCCATGACCCTTGACCAGTCTTATTACCATAGCATCGCTATTTGCATTGCCTAACTAAACCTTTCCACTCCATAGGTCAGCCTCATGTCACCAGAGGAGCGGCACGCCACTTTAATGCTCGATGAGACGCAGCTTGCACCAGGCTTAGTGTACAACCCATCCTCGGGAACAGTGCTTGGAGCCCCAACTATACCTCTTGCAGACGGAACACTGCCACCCGAGTGTTTGGCCACTCATGGGCTGGTATTTATGCTCAGTGGGATAACAACCCGCTGGAAGCAAACAGTTGCTTACCATTTGACTGGAAATTCATTTCATGCCAAAGCAGTTAAGGATATAATCATTGTCATCATAAAAGCATGTGAGGCGATTTCCCTGAAAGTAGATGTTGTGGTGACAGACATGGGAAGGGGGAACCAAGCCACCTGGATTTTGTTCGGTATAATTGTAGGCAAGCACAGCAAGCCTAAAACCTCGTGTCCCCACCCATGTGATGCATCTAGGTAACTTTTTTTCATGGCTGACATTTTATTTTTCATCTCCTCAAGAACCTGCGAGCCACTTAACTAAGGGCCAGAAGATGTAATTGCCCGAAGAAGTAGTGAAAAAAAAACAATGTGATAGGAAATGAAATATTCATCGAGCCTATAAAGAAGCTTGTCGAGATAGACAGCAATGCAGAGCTAAAGCTAGCTCCCCACTTGAAGCCTTCTTCAGTTGACCCCAGCCATTATGACTGGGCTTGGTGGCACCGTTCGGAGCATCATGCTAAACTACGTGCTCTTCGTTATACAGGTATGCCTTGGCTTTCACGGGACTGAACGTGCGTCCCTGCTGGGTTGCTGTGGTCATTCCGCCACAACGCCGATGTCATCAAGTATCCAACACGTGCAACTTGGGACGACGCAGCTACCGCTATCAGCATGGCAGAACGAACCCCATAATGATGCGACGCTTCTCACGTCACGTCCGGAGGATCCTTCTGGCGCACCAGCGACATCTGGCACATCGGCGGGACTGCATAAAAAAAGACCGAACATGACCCGCGCGCGCTTCACTGGGCTTGGTGGCACCGTTCGGAGCATCATGCTAAACTACGTGCTCTTCGTTATACAGGTTGGTGATAAACGGTCCTTTGTTCAATGTACTAAAACAAGTTACATCGGACTAGTTGTGCTGCCAAGCCCACAGTACATGTTGTTTTGGTACCTGCAGTGTGTTCGCGTGATATTTTTTTATTGCAACTGAGTGGTGACGTAGAAGAGAACCCAAGTCCTGACAAATTAGATCAGATACTAAAGGCCGTCAATGAACGTAGGACATCTCATACAGCTCTTGAGGCGGGTCTTAAAGATGTCCAGCTAAGGCTATATCAAATTGAAAGAACCCTTACGTCATTAAAGCAATGACAGGAGAAGATAGAAAAATGTGAAGCAACCGTATTGGCTATGCGCAGTGAGTTCACTGAAATACACAACAAAATAGAAGAACTAGAAAATAGAAGCCACCGAAATATTATCATTATTTATGGTCTTAAAGAAACAGAACAAAAACTAGAAATGGTGCAACAACTTGTGACGCGAGGGATATTTTCTGAAATATTGGGCATCAAAGTGAAATCTGTTGAGCGTGTGCACAAGCTCGGTCTTTGGAAGCCTAACCGCGACCGACTGGTTATATTGCGCTTCTATGATTTTACAGAAAAAAAATGCTGGTATTACGAAACTGTTATAAACTAAAAAATAACGCCATATCTGTATCAGAAGACTATTCTAAGTTTGTTCGTGAAACTCAAAGGAAGCTGTGGCAGGCGTCTGTGCTGAATCGCACTAACGGAGATAAGGTGACACTAGTTTACGACAAACTTAAAATCCACGGAGAATGCTTTACATGGAATGATATAGAAAATAAAATGGTAGCCGTAAAATGTGCTCATACTGATGGTCACAAGAAGGCAAGCACTTCTCAAGCGTGACCAAAAACAAAAGAGCCACTTACGCTGCTTTGCTTTAATGCAAGAAGTATTGTAAACAAAGCACAGCAATTGGAAGAATTGTTGCTTTTGTACAGCCCTGATGTATGTGCGGTCATTACGGAAACGTGGCTAAACCCTGATATTCACGATTCTGAGATAGTGCCACCAGCATACGCACTGCTTCGTACAGATCGGGATGGCCATGGCGGGGACGTGGCCATCGCCATTAAACGAAACACGCCTTTTCATAAAGAAAGTGGCATTGCTGGTCACGAAAGTGTGTGGTGTCCAATCCTTATTAATAACGTCCCTGTGTTGGTTGGTGGTGTATGCCGGTTTCCGGGTGCTCCTGATGAATACCTTGTAAAGCTACAGAACTTTCTTCACGGCTGTGTAGGTGAGCGAATGAAACTAATACTTACTGGTGATTTTAATATGCCGGGAATAAACTGGGTCACTTTTGCCATCAGAAATACTGCTGTTAAAGGTTCAGATATACTTTTTGACTTTATGTTTAGTCACTAGTTGACACAGCTGGTGACAGAACCGACTCGCATCCACGGGTCGGCATGTTCAGTGCTTGATCTTGCATCTGTGCCTGGCTCATTAACACCACAAATAAGTATTGAAGAGGAAATCTCTGATCACAAGCTTATTCTGTTGACATTTCAAGGCATGGGCGGCCGCGTATCATACGCAACAACGCGCATATCAGTTAAATATTACTACAGATCGAATGACGAAAGTGTTATAGATATTCTTGAAGCTTAATACGTCATCGGGCGTCGTGAATCTATGGAATAAACTAAAATCTGGAATCATGCATTGTGAATCAATCTTCATACCTACTAAGCTAAAGAAAACTAAGCGTAAAACGCCGTGGATTACGAGAAACGTAATCCACCTAAAGAGAAAAGTACTACGACTCCGCAAACATAAAAAGAAATCCGCTGCGCTCAATGAGCTTTCACGCCAATTAAAAACGGAAATAGAGATGGCAAGAGACCACTTTTTCTCAAGCACTCTGACTGAATTGATGACAAATTTACCACGTAAATTTTGGAAATACTTATCAAAGCCAAATAGCATAGTAACTAAAATGGAAATATCGGGTAGTCTTGTTGAAGATGCACGGATTATTGCAGATGCTTTCAACATTTACTTCCAATCAGTTTTCACGCGTACGCAGCCTTCATTTTTACCGTCGTCTAACAGTGAAAATCACACGCCAGAGTTAACAATAACAGAGTCTGGCATACTTAACCTGTCTTCAACTGGATGTCGAAAAATCGCAAGGCCCGGATGAAATTTGATTGATTGATTGATATGTGAGGTTTAACTTCTCAGAATCACCATATGATTATGAAAGACGCCGTAGTGGAGGACTCCGGAATTTTTGACCACCTGGGGTTCTTTAACGTGCACCCAAGTCTGAGCACACGGCCTACAACATTACAACGGATGAAATTTCTAATGCTTTTCTTAAGTGCTATGCCGCTCAGCTAACCCCTTTTCTGCAAAAGATATTTTCCTTATCATTAGAAACAGCTGTGCTTCCTGATGATTTGTTGTGTGCAAACGTAATTCCTATCCATAAAAGTGGGAACAAACAACTGATAAACACATACAGGCCAATATCACTGACAAGTACATGCTGCAAGCTAATGGAGCATATAATAAACAAAGCACTTATGAATAATCTAGAGGAAGATAATCTGCTTTATCCGAACCAACATGGTTTTAGAAGGAAGCTTTCGACCACTACACAACTTTTAGAGATTACTCATGACTTAGCCTTAGCTATTGATTCTAGACTGCAAATAGATGCAATATTTATTGATTTTTCTAAGGAATTCGTTGCTCATACAAAAACTTGAATCATTTGGTGTTGACTCAAAAATCGTGCATTGGATTGCCGCTTATCTTTCCAACCGCACCCAGTATGTTTCTTTTAATAATGGCGAGTCCGACCGTGCCTGCGTGTTCTCTGGTGTTCCCCAAGGGTCCATACTAGGACCAACACTCTTTCTCATATACATCAATGACATCTACACTGCTATTGAACCAGGTAATACAATGAGGCTTTTTGCAGATGACTGCGTCATATACTCTCCCACTAGCACTAAAGAAGACCAGGTGAAACTTGACCAATCTTTAGAAAGTATTGGGCATTGGTGTGAAAAACATGGTATGCAAATTAATACAGATAAAACCATGTGCATTACAATTTCCATTAGAAAGACACCACTTCACTTTCAGTACAACTTCTCTGGGGCAGACATCAAGCACGTAAATACCGTAAAGTACCTGGGGGTCACAACAACATTATCGTTAAAGTGGGATGTACACATTAATGAAATTTCTGCACGTGCATTTAAACAACTAGGTTTTTAAGGCGTAAACTAACCGGAACTCCCCTCAAGTTAAACTAACAGCGTACAAGACGCTCATCAGACCCATCCTGGAATATGCAGCTATAGCTTGAAACCCGCACCAAAAGAGCATGATTGATGCATTGGAAAAGATTCAAATCCGGGCTCTTAGGTTTATTTTTTCAAAGTATACCCGGCGGGAAAGTGTTTCCGCGCTGCGTTTGCAAGCACGTGTCGCAACTCTTGGTAGTCGACGACAATTAGCCAGCCTAAATATTCTTTTTCTTTTTTCAAACAACCTGGTAAATTTAAATAAGGATGATTACCTTAAAGCTCCGCACCGTCACTTCAGTAGAACTAACAATGACAAATGCATACGCCCATTCCTGTCACGTTGTAACACGTTGAAGCGTTCTTTTTTTCCCGCAGCTATAGAGATGTGGAATGACTTGCCGAACGACGTTGTCAGTGCACAATCACCTGAAATATTTTCATCGCTGCTGGAAATTCATTTAGAGGCATTCTAACAAATCCTGCGCTATCTTCGCCGAAATAAAGGTTTAAACTGTGTATCGCGCATGTGCTCCCACATTGCTACATGTGCTTAACCGCCTGCATCTGCATATCAATGTTACCGTTGATTTTATCATACTAAGTAGTTTTTTCTTCAGTAAAACACATGTGCATTGTTCATTTATTGCTTTATACTGTTATATCGTTATTTTTCTTTGCGATATGAAGTGTTATTTGCTCTGTACGCCCTCTCCTGTATAGGCCTGAGAAGGCCCACAGTATTGAATAAATAAAATAAATAAAACGAAGGTGGGGCCAGCATTCAGCCTTATCAACAGCGACACTGCTGCTGCAGTACGCATTCTTGTAGATAATGGAACATTAGATAAACCAGGCTTGACAATCGCATGGTTTCTTGAGATGGTGTTTTGATGGTTCAGACTCATGACTTCCAGAACAACAAAACTGGCTTTGAGCCGTTTTGTTGATGTTGAGTATGAAAAGGCCCTTCAGGTTCTTGAAGAAACAATTGCACTTTTTGAAAAAAAAAACGTGTATTGGAGACGAAAAAAAGCCCCCTTGAAACCAGTGCAGACTGGTGTTATCCTAGTGACAACATCAGTGTTGCAACTGCAGGCACTGTTTCTTGAAAAGTAAAACTTCAAGTTTCTGCTCCTAACCAGGTTCGGCCAAGATGCCCTACACTCTAAAAAAATATCGAGTAAAAAGGGTGTCTTTTTGTCCCACAACAATAATCGTCATCATGCTTGCGCGCGCTTCCTTTCTTGAAAACTCGGCGCTGGCCACTTTCCTATCGAGAATGCAATGTAACCCTTATAATGGGCATGTCGATCGTGACCGGAATATACCGGGCGCGGAGCGATAGCGCAAGGATGAAATGCAATATAGATGACGATTATTGTTGTGGGACAAAAAGACATCCTTTTTACTCTCTCCTTCTTTAGAGTGCAGAGAATTTTTTCTTTACACTAAGGCGTAAGAACCCGGTGCCTCGTGTACCTGAACTCATGTTTTCGCTTCGAGCTTCTACAATGGCCCAGTTTCTGAGGCCAAGTAAGAACGGCAGCTACACTGAAGAAGACTGCTTTATATTGACTGGCATGGCCTATGACAACAAACCACATCAAAGCAAAATGTGCGTTGTTTGTCTGTCTGACCTCCTTGATATTCAAGACTTAGAACATGAATCCTTGGAATGCCTTGCTGGTTATGTTGTTGCACAAGTCAAGAAGGCAAACTCCTGTCAAGCTTGTGTTGAAGCGATTTCAAGCTCAGGCGAGGGCAACAAGGTCACAATTCTGAAGTGCTACAACAAAAAGAAGCTGGCATTGACAGTCCCATCACCAGCTGTTTTGCAGTTAATAGAGGCTGCTGAAAATTATGTGTGCTTAAATGAAGATGCATTGATTGCAAACAGAGTTTCTGCATCTAAACTTCAGAGTACCATTCAAAGTTTCCTGTACTTGAGCAATTGCTTCCCTACATGCCACTGCATATCTGACAAACTCTTTGCCACGTTTTTAAGAACTAGAATCTCACTTCTCTTGAAAAAGAAAAAAACATCTCCTTATGAGAAAAATTCAAAGCTCACAGAAATGTGGCATCCGAAGCATTGGAATGCATGTTGCTGCAGTAGCATTAGTTAGTACTGGTAGAAAAGTTTGTGAAAATGTATGATGTTTCTTGTGCTACTGTAAGTGTGGCTGTTTTTTGGTTTTGCATTTTAATAGTTATTTAGGCTACCCTTACTGTTCAGTGCCATCTTCATGTCATGTACTTTTGTTCACTTGGAAGCACATCCCAAGTGTATTTTGTGGCCCCACTGTGGTGGTCTAGTGGCTAAGGTACTCGGCTGATGGGCCGCAGGGTGCGGGATCGAATCCCGGCTGTGGTGGCTGCATTTTGGAAGGAGGCAGAAATGTTGTAGGCCCGTGTGCTCAGATTTGGGTGCACGGTAAAGATTCCCAGGTAATCAAAATTTTCGGAGCCCTCCACTACGGCGTCCCTCATAGTCATATAGTGGTTTTGGGACGTTAAACTACACATATCAATCAATTAAATAAGTGTATTTTGTGCATTGCATGTGTAATTAAATATACTAGTAAGTACCTGCATTACCCTGTACTTTGCATTGTGGGTGGCATGTGCCGCAGGTTTTGTCTGCAAGCATAACCTTACGTAGTTGTTGTACAACTTGGTGTCATGATACTTTTGTGCTGCATGTATATATGGAAGAATGTACGAAAAACTTCGGTCAGCTCCTGGAAGGTGGAATGTGTATATGTCAAGCCGTTATGGTAAATAAATGGTAGTTGGCGTTACTGTGCTGCTTGTGCAGTGATAATTGTGTGGTATAATGAAACTTCATTTGGGTTAGTGTATCGTTTGGTTCGTTTTAAATGAATAAAACTCTAGTTCCTACATTATGATCTGTTCTATACTTCATATCGTTCTGTACGCTTTGTTTATTTCTTGTATAGTGTTATTCCCATTGTATTGCTGATCCTGCCTAAAGAATGACATTCGGACTGGCTGCATGTTCTAATATAAATAAATGAATACCACAAAACCACTGCTACTGGCCATCACTGTACTTCCCGAGTTTTGTTATCCCACTATATGGCTGACCCTTGCTTAATGTATGGCATTCGAACTAACTCTATTTTGTTAAATAAATAAATAAATAAATAAATAAATTGAATATAGCCAATGGCCATCACTGTGTTTTTCTATATGTATCGCTCACCGCTGCCTAAAGTATGGCATGCTGACAGGCAGTATCTTCCTAAATAAATAAATAAATAAATACATAAATAAAAAATACTCCATATCCACACCTACTGGCCACAAAATCATAAAAATATATCAAAATGCATTACATACAGTTGTCTACTCTGTTACTCTTAGGTTACCCTCGCACTCGGATACTAAACTCGGTAAGCAGCAGTGCTATTTCACTGAAGAAAAGCACCGAGCTGCAAAATAACATAGGAAAAACATCAGAAGCGATATATAAAATTGCTATCAAAATAAACCGCAGCAATAACTAGGCCCATTCGCGGGCGTTTCATTTAAGGATCTTTAATTCAAGAGAAGCTTGTGCGCTTCACGGAGGCACGAGGGCAAATCGAAAAAGCATAAACACACCATTAAAAATCCACGCGGTGATTCAAGGTTACGTAGCGACGTTGTTCATTCCAGGAATAAAACCGCATTTGCACACGCACACAAAAGAAGCTTCGTCGAAGAAATTTAACTACACCATGGTGTTCCGCGTGGTTAGGTCGCGTTTGCAACACGAGCAAATTCGACGATCGGCGGTGACACGCCGCTTTGGCATGTCGCGACACTTGCATTGACTCGTAGCACAGAATAGCAAAAGACACCCAAGTGGTCGGGCACTCGCCGCACGCAGTGAGAATAAGACTGTTGGCACACGCGTTTCTACAAAATTTTAGTTTCCACACACGTGCGCAGGATGTTTACTTCCAGTGAGGATCGCGCTTCAGCAACGCTATGTCGAAATTTTTTCGCTCCGAACGGCTCTCAGATGCATTCTTCGACCAAAATTAGCGCTATTTGTACACAACACACTTACGAGCAAGTAAGGCGGAGAGCGATCGTATTAAGCGCACGCAGTCGCCAAGGTAGGGCCAATACAGCGACCACGGCCATGGGCAGCCGCGGGTAAACTCGCCTCTGGTTGTCTTTGGTCCCGGCTCGTTGTTGTTTATCATCAATGGCTTTGACTATTTTGTGAA